>NC_051311.1:17419880-17722910 GCF_015220235.1 Choloepus didactylus
GGGAAATATGCCTTTAAGACTTGCTTTCCTCCCTTAGGTCTTCAGAAATAATGGGTATGTTAACATTGCCTACAGAAGGCTGTGACTTTCCTGCTCAGAAACCAGACCCTACTTTAGATCTTGGGAATTTCACCAGGACTGACATTGACTGCCCATTAGACTCATTTGCAAAAGATTTCCTGTCATTGCCCATTCTCTCTGGAAAGTCACATCTTTGACCCAGCTGTGGCTTGAGCAGGAGGGAGCTGCTGTCCTCATTAGACTCGCAAATGTCCTGAGCAAAGAAAAGATCTCTTGTGTCCAGCACACCTTGGTGCTATCTGGTCTCTACTCTTTTCTGCCTATTCATTTCTCTCTGTTTTTGAGGTTCTTGGTATTATTCCAGCTCTTAATAACCTCTCTTCTGATGTTTTCCCAAACAAAACATCCTTTGTGTCAACTGTCAAATACTTGCCTTGGACTTTGCCAGTGTTATCTACTCTTCGTGTGTGTGTGTGTGTGTGTGTGTGTGTGTGTGTGTGTGTGTGTGTGTTTTGAAGGGGGGGGACAAATATGCAATAGCTGTTGGAAATATTTTTTGTTATCTTCATTATTTTAAAATAGCAATTAAGATAAGACACCAATCAGAAATCTCTTGTGCTCTATTGGAAGCAAACCCATCACACTCAGCCTTCCCTATAATCTAATTATTGCAGCTTGACGTCATTTTGGTTTCCATGCAGTACAACCCCTTCAGAGTAATTTTATCCTTCCTTAGGCCAGATAACAAGTCCTTGAGCCAATTCTCCAAGGTACCTGAGATCGAATCTCTTACAAGGCCGTAATTTCATTTTCTTTATCTGTACCGTAATATTTCTTGCCACATAACTGCTCTTAACATTGTTTGTATTGTCCTTATTACATTCGTGAATTAAGTTAATAAAACTTTTGCATTTACAATACTTGGAAGATTTAAAAATCATTTTGTAAAGTGATTGCAGCATATCTAGTGGAGTTGGCTTAACTCTTCCAAATGATACTGCAATCATGCCATTGCAAAGCATAATATTAATTCCTCATATTTTTCTTATTTTTTGGTTTAAGCATGGTGATCAATTTTACTGCTTGATCTATATTCCTATTAGAGTCTATCATCAACTGTGCTCTTTGAATGTTTTCTGTGCCAACCCTTTGTGACAGTCTCCAGAGCGGAAACATTATAATGGCAAAACAATAATTATTTCAATTGTACCATTCTTCCAGTGGAAACACCCATCAGTGGTCCTGGAACTAGTTTGACCTTATTGGCTGTAAGTTGAAATAACAGCCACATTATTATAGGGAACAGCAGAATCTGGACTCTCATTTTAGCTCAATGTAAAAGGCAGAAAATGTTCTTCAGATGATTGTTACAGATTGAAGAAGATTGTATGTCCTTGTGACTAGTTTCCAGGAAACCAAGATGCACGTCCACTCCTAAAGGCTTGTTCTTCAGCTTCTGCTGAACATTCATGAGCCCCTGGGAAGAGGACAGGGGTAGAATTCCCTCATTATGCAGAGGCTGCTGTCATTATCTGCCACCATTTCAGCATTCAAGGAAGCAGAGGCAGCAGGGGGTGGAGCTATGGCAAATTATTTCATGAACTCTGCTTTAGCCACAAGTGTTCTATGAATCCAATTCAGCCAACATGTTGTGATCTGAGTTTGTGAGAAATGAGCTCTCCCCAGCTAATTGTTTAATAGCAGCATTAATATATTACAGGGCACTGTGCACACCACAAATCAAAGTACAGGACTCCATCTCCATTTGAGGTCTAATGAAGAATTCTATTCCTTTCTGCTAATACACTTAACTTCCAGTGTCAAAATGCTCAGTTTTCCAATATCACAAGTTAATCTCTTTTTATTTCTGAAACAAATCTCTTTCAAGTATTTCCAAGGCTTGGACCAAGAGGAGTTTTTCTGTGATTTCCAGAATAATATTCTGATTGAATGAAAGTCCTTGTAATTCTATAAGAAGAAGTTTCCCATTGCCTTTTGAAACTCAGTAACAAATGCTGGCCCCCAAACATCACCAACAACATGTTGATAAGACAAAAGTTGTTTCCATGCTTACCACAATAGGGGAAAACACCTCCTCCATAGGACTTTTGAGAGTTGGAAAAGCAAAATCAGATTTTATTGAGATTTTGAAGTTTGGTGTAAGGTGACTCTTTCAATGAGGGGGCAAAAGAGATGGGTACTTGGTGAGGATTGAGTGAGGATCATGATGTAAAAGTTTAAGATTGGTGGGAAAGGCAAGGGGAGGAATTTTAGGGAAAGGGTACAAACAGTTTTGTTATGCAATCCATATGCTTATGCTTTCTGTTGAAGAACTGATGGGTTGGGTTGATTGGTCCTATGATAAACAATAAAGTTATTTGCCTGGGTCAGAGTCTTCTAGAATAGTAAAGCTATACCAATGAAGACATTGGAATAATAAACTCAAGTTAAATGAGACAGTAGGTGGCTGGGGCAGGCGGTTTCCATTCTCACCAGTCAACATACTGGGCTACTGTGATTTCTTTGGTTTATACACCAGCTCGTGTAGCCCTTATATCTGTCTTCCTTTAGCAAGAACTTTCCAATTAATATTAATTACTTTTGACAATAATTTCATGCATACTTTGAAAAGGCTCTTTTGTTCCTAATCTGATTTTGAAATGTTCTTGAGCTACTTTTTACAGCGCACATTAATGATTTCATTGAGACTCAACACATAAAACATGAAAATACATTATATAGTCACATCTGTCACATGCAAAGGCTAACACCAGTGTCCAACAGTCCAGGCCACATACAGTGGCACAGGAGATGCCCCTCCCTGAGCACACCTGCATCCCTGTAGTCCCGGGATAGGGACCTGCCTCGCCTGCACTCACCCTGGCTTCCCTGTGGACTGACAGCTATTTCCAGTCATCACCAGTGAGCCCCCAGAAGAGCTCCCACTCAGGAGAAGACCCCTCTCACAGTTGAGAGCTTTGAAGGTGTTTGCCACCTTGATGTGAGCTCCCTTTACCCTTTGTTCACCGTGGGGAAGGTCAATCCCAGGTCCATCCTCCAGGCTATTGAGTTTGAAGTAGAAGAAGGGATCCATGGGCTTTGAATGAAGGAGTCCAGGGCATTTAAAGACCTCTCACTCACGTCAGTGCTCTGCCATTTTTCGTTATATCTCCAGGTCCTGTCACATAGAAGGTAATCCAGAAAGCTTTGAGTCATTTCCACTTCACATAGCTCGAAAGCCCAGGAGCTTTTCCCTTTCCAGTTTATGAAACTTCTGGCCTAGCCATATCAACATTCCATCAAAGCAACTCCAGTGAACCCCTGTCCTTTGGAAAGAGTAACAGAAGAACAAGTTGGACATTACTGACTCACCGGGACTCCACCCCAGCCCAACTTCAGAAAGAAGGAAATTTTATTCTAGCAATATAATATGTTTTTCTCCACAACTTTTTTTTACAACTCCTTTTAGGTGCTATACCGTGTTTGCTAAAGATCCTCGAACCTGGAGCCTGATTTAGCCTTGCCCTTCTCGGCATGATTTGACCTCTTTCAAATCCAAAGTTGACTTTTCTCCAGCTTCTGTTACTCAATAATTTGTTCTAGGATAACAGTTATTAATAGCTTACTAGGTTACTTCTCCTACAGAACACATTCAAAAAGTGAACAGACACCTTCAATATCATCACCACAAAAAAATAAAACAGATATTCTCGGGGACCTGAGCTGGACTGGTGTTAGTGCAAATAGGACTGCTGTATACAGTTGAATATGCAGTGCACTGCACAACATAGATGTAAATGGTGCCCCTCAGAGTTGTGCGGTCACAATCTTCACAACTGTGTGCAGAGACTGTCTCATGTAACCTTTTGGTGTTCCCTCAGATTTCATGGTAGAGTGGCCTGTGTATAGGACCATTGGCGGGTTCAACCATAAAAGGGTCACAGGCTTTGTTTTCCCAGCAGTAACGTTAGATGCAAATTGATTGATCTTCCTTCCTATGGTCACTTTGAAATTTACCTGGCTGGCTTTTAGGATTTGGAATCAAAATCTTCTGTACATAACACTAATGTGAGGGAGGAGAAACTTTTCATCTTGGCTGCAATAATATACACTATATTTCAGTTTAAAACCACTGCATCTAGAGGTATATGAGCTGGGGTATGTGGGGAAGAGGTGTCTTGTTCCAGGAGGGGTTTACCAGAATACTACGTAGGACAGAGAGTTAAGTCTAATTTCAGAAAGCTATAAAATAATTTTAAATTGGGAAGAAAATTACATTATGGTAATATGATCTAAAGAGAATAAAGGTTGACAAAGTCTTGACTGGTGATGATAGAAGCAATTCTCAGCAGACAGATTGTACCCCTTTAGGAACATTTTAGAAACTCCTTCAGGAGAAGTGGGCAATACTTTTGTTTAGTAAAATGAAGCATAGAGTACAAAAGAAACAATCTGTAAACTATTGCATGCAAATTAATTCCTAAGAGGAACAGAACTCATATTTGCAAACACATCATGATTTTATCAGACCAGAGTAGTAAAATAATATCAAAGAATGCAGATTTGCAATCAGACAGACCAGGTATATATCCTTGGCTCTGGCATTCATTAGCTGTGTGATCCTGAACAAATTACATAACCTCTCTGAGCCTCCATTTTATCATCTGTAAAATGGGGTTAATAAGTAGTCATTGTGTCATGGGAAAAATGCTATGAAACTAAAATGCGTGCATAAAAGCTAATACAAGAAAGTGCTCCATAGTTGGCAGCTACTATAATTATCATCACCCTGAGCATTCTAAACCAACTTTTGATTTCATTACAGTCACCCAAATTTTCTCTCCCATTCTTAAGGAAAGCAGAGCTGTATGAGTTTTCAGTTTTTTAGTTTGAAAGGCAAGTGACATTTGCCCATATCCATCATGAGAGAAAAATCGCAAGTGGTTTAGCCAGCAAAAAAGAGACAAGTAAGCACTCTTTGCCTCAAGAAAGCCCTCACCATTTTTGTAGGCAAAAGAGCAAATTTCTCAGAGATAGAAATTACTGGGGGTCCTATAAGAGAGAAAACCACTGGGCAGAAAAGCCAACAGTCATAGTTATATCTGTAGTCAAGGCTGCTGCTTGCAGGACACAGCTCCAGATTGTTTTCCAAATCCAGATAAAAGGAAAAGACATGAAGCCAACTGAAGCTCTGTCTGTGTGACTCTAAACGCCCACCCGCGTTCAAAGAGAGCCAAAAATCTGGGTGCTTTGGCACCATATAGATAAAACACCCATTTTTAAAATGGAATATTTTACATTTTTATTTGGATGTTTGACAGTGTGTATTTATTTATTTATGCATGCCATACCTACTTCCATAAAGGGTTGGAGATGGCAACGACATGAAGATAGCTTTAGGTTATAATTTGCTCTAAAAAGCCCCTAGCATCATGCTTTACAAAAGCAGAGTGTTTAAAGGGGAGGTGTTGTGGGCTTAGGTAAACACAACATCATTAATTTAAGTAGCAAATTAAAACAATAAACAATATATTAGGCATAAAATTGAATCTGCCATTCTATGTTAAATTACAGGCATGAAAACATAATCCTTTTAACCAGTGAAGAACACTCTTTACTTTATTAAAACTAATCTGCAAAACTCATTTGCTTTTATTTACAAATTTGAAACCAACATCACTGCAGAAGCAGGTCTCCTAAGAACGAGGTCATTCCTGCATCTCTCTGTTCAAATTTGACCAGGACAAAAATTGAATTGGTCTTTTAAGAACAGTGAGAAAAGAAAGAACATATTTTATGCCACACCAGGACAAAGGTTTCACTTTTTCACCTCATTTGTACAATTTACCCATAAAAGGTAATCACCAAATTATATAGTAACTACGATAGAGCAGCTGCCATCTCCTGAGCAATTACTAGATGCCAGGTACTTTAAGTACATTAACCATAATGACCCTGAAAGAGGACCCTAAGTTAGGTACTCATCAGGATTACATCACGATCATTGTATTTCATTAATAATAGATTAAAAATATGTGGGTGAGCTAATTTAACAAATTACACAAACATTGAAGCTCCCATTTGTAATTTAAGCAAGGGGTGTACAATGACGTATTTTCTCAGGCTGTTCTCCTGAGCGTATTTTGTACAGTGTCTAAATAACCATGACGCCATCAGACTATATCCAGGATCAAATATTTATGGCTGCCTTTATTGAAAACTTCTTATGATGTGCCAGGCACCGAGCTAACCTCCTTGCATTCTCAACACAAGCCTGGGAGGAAGGCGACATTGTGTTTGCTTTACAGGTGCAGCAGCTGTCTCTGAGGGCTCAGAGACCCAAGTGAAAGAAACAGGATTCACATCAGCTTGTCTCCACCAACCGTGCTCTGAATTTCCACCCTCTTCTGTCCTCTCTTAACATTCTTATCTAATATTCAGTTTTTATTGTTTCTTTGCATGGTTTTTCTCCCTCGATGCTGAGAGTATGTAATTCAGTGAAGCTCATTGTCAAATGTTATGACTTGAGTTTTCCTGTGTCGTGAATTAAACACACATCCTAAAATCGTGGGCCTGCCATTCAAATTCTCTATCACCCATTTCCTCGCGGAGGTGTGGCTGCTCACTCCTGCGGGAGGCTGGTCCACTCAGTGCCCAGGTGAATCAGGGGAAATAGTAGAACAATTTCTATGCTGGCTTCTGGTGGCCAGAATGTAAGTCTGTCTGTCATTCATGACATAGGTCACATTTGGCTTCCCAGAGAGACTGTAAATTGAGAACAACAATCACGCCTTACACTAGAATTCTCCCTGCGGATGCTAAAATGTGCAGCATAGCCCCGGGCTTTTACATAGTAAGTACTTATCATAAGCATTAAAAAAATACATGCCGAACTGATCCGAACTTGCTCACATCAAGACCGTGAGAATCTGGTCACAGCCACGACTCCATCCCAAGACAAATCAGGGCCTCATGAAATGATGAATGCGTGGCAATGACACAAGCCTCAGAGTTACTTGAATTTTACCTCTACTGTACTTCATTTCCCAAATCCATTGTTATGACCAAACCCAAACTTTGTAATAATCCCCTAGAACTGCTTCAGCCTTAGACCACCTTGTTCTCTCTCTAACCCCCCTCCCCTGTATTAATATATTCAATCACTCAGCAAATCTTTAAGGATCTACTGATGCTAGGCAAAGTGGTAAATCGGGGGGATAGAGAGATGGGTAACCACTGGGCCCACCTTCAAAGATCTCACCATCTAGGGGTGAAAAAGATTAGGAAAATAAGAATCAATTGGAATCCAATAAGGTAGAACCAGGAGCCATTGGGGGGTAGAGGTGCAGAGCCCAGTGAGGGGTGCCTTCCTGAGAAAGCGTCCCTCTCTCCAACCCACACCCCAAATCAGTCCAACATCCCCCTCCCATGTGCTATGTGAGATCAAGGGGATGGAGTCTCTGTATCCTTGTGGCCTCTACATCCCCCTCTGCTGCCCCACCCTTGGCACCTGGCTCAGTCCCTCCAATTACAGAAAAGTGAGTGCACCAGGAAAAAGCCCCTAAACTTCATAAATTCTGCAGATATATCTGTCACAGTGTGTACTCCTTTTACATTCTTCTCTTGGGTCCTTCTTCCTTTCGAAAAGCTGATTCCTCCACTGAAGTTTGGACTGGCTGCCTCTATAACCCTCCATCCCAGTTACCAAGCCGAGATGGAGTCATTCAAGACTTTTACCATTGGATCAAATATGATGTTCAGTTAAGTTTCCCTCTTATGAGAGATTTTTCTTGAACACCTCTTGAAACTGTCCCTTCATCTCCAACAGGATAGCATGAGTAACGGAAATCATATCATATTGCTTCCCCTTACCACATTTCAGTGATTTCCTGTTGCCGTTAGTTGGACATGCCAGGCTTTTCATTTGGCTCCTGCCACACCACCACCACCCCTATCAGCCGTCTTTCTCCCCACTGCTTTTTTAAAAAATTAAGTTCCAGAGCCCCCTATCCCACAAACTTCTGATAGTGTCTTAGACACCCCGTACTCTTCCACATCCTCAAGGCTTTCTTACCATCCTAGACTCCTTCCTCTCCTTCTCTTCTCATGACCACTGACCACCAAGTCCTGCTAATTCCATTTCCTAAACAGCTTTTAAATATGCACTCGACCCCAGGTTAAATCCTATCTGCCCTCAACTTTCGCTTTAAGCATCTCTTCTTCTGGCCCCTCTTCCCTGGTACTCTAACTTACAATGGCTGCCTTAGGTGCCTCTTCTTGGTCCAGGGGATAGGCCAGGTTTTATCCCTTGTTAGGCTGTGGGCTCTTTGGAGGAAAGTAGTGCCCTTTCTTATCTGCCATCCCAGTTCCTACTACAGTGCCTGAAACATAATAAACACTTGAATTGTTGCAGAGTGGATGAGTGAGGTCCACGAGGGGGAAAGAATGGAATGAAATGGGAAGATGTGGTCATTTTTACTAACCATCCATTTCATACTAACTTTTAGGTTCTTAGTTTCTCTTCTCACTGTGAACATTTACCCTGGGTCCCATCCACTTCCTAGCTTCCACAGCAGGTTTTTTGCGTCCCACACTGACCTTCGGAGTACTACTTAATTCCCAGGAGAAAATTGGCAGGGGCTGGGGAGAGAAGGGAGGTAAACCACATGGCTGAGAGATATTCAACACAGTTTCATGTATTCAGTATGACCATTTCAGGTTTAAAGTAATGAAACCTTTTACCACAGGAAGGCTTTGTCTTTATTTCCCCTAAATCCTGGAGATTTTCTCTAGATCTTGTCAAAAGCCCTTAATTCAGGCAGAATTCATGAACTTCTAAGCCCTCTACCCTGCAACCTCAGCTCCTCCAGCTTCTCTCCTTTTGCCCTGCTCTCCTTTTGAGATGTTTCCACCTTGTACTGTCTCCTTAACTTCTCTCGTCTTGTGGTTCTTAAATTCCGATGCTTTTGTACCATTTTCCTTCACAAGCCCTATATATATATATATATGAAACCTATATATATATATGAAACCAGGCTCCTTTGTATTACCCTTTTAGATCTTCAAGATATGAGTCTACTTTTTAAGCCCAACTTGTAAGGGAATATGGGCTAATACTTTGAAAATGTTCATGCCCTAACATTTACATTTAAATTAAGATAATGCTGTTTTTAAGCCAGCCCTCTAAATTTAATGACCTTTTGGGAAATGAACTTGTTACCTCAAGAGAAGAGGAAGTTTCTTTTTTTTTTTTCTTTTACCCAATAGAGTATACTTCTAGATAGAGAGTGGAAAAAGAATGGAGACCATTGCTTATAAAGAATGAGATTCAGAGGATACCTGTCCACCCTGAAGGGTTGAATCCAAGTGTGAGTGGACAAGGGCTCAATCTACCAAAGCCAGTACACATAAGGCTTGGTACTGGCGGGACCTGCTCTTCCCGACCTACTCAGGGTTGACCCTGTACTGGGGAGGCTGATGGTCCGCCTCTGAGAGTGACGGGACAACAGGCAACCATGTCCCATTCACCCCACGTCTTCCGGATCTCCAGAAGTCATATGAGAGCACGACATGGGTGGATCCTCTGTTGAAGAAGGTAAAACATCTAGTAGTGAGTGAGTACTAGTTATTACTAGTTTCTATAAGAGATAGTCCTTATGCACTCAGGGGAGCATTTTTATCAAAATAACCAAGCACAAATGGAAATTTTGCAATGTTTCTCTCAATATGGTCCACATTTTCCTCAGAAAAGTATTCTAGAAATGAATTTTCCGATGTTCTTACTGTCTCCAGAAAATGTAAGTTCTTTAATATTGCAAGAGAGAGCATCCTCTCATCTTTTAGTCCTTGTTTCTCTCATCTTTGGTGATGCTGGTTAAGTCTTTGCAACCACAGTGTCTAAATGCAAACCAGGGTCTACTGCGTCAATGAGGAGGGAGAAGTTGTTTCCACTGAAATGAGCTGATCTGTATTCTTTGGAATGGACATATGCACTTATTTTGCACTCATGGAATATAGAGCTTTTTAAAAGGCACTAGTCTTTTTCCATAGATTTTCTTTGAGCAACGAGAAAAACAATAAGGGCTACTGCAAAACTGTGGGAAAATTGACAGATTATCCTGTGCAAACATGTGCCATTTCCTTCCATTTTCTCCCCCTTTTGAATAATAGAATGTTTTTTTCATTGTTGTTTTTGAACATGGTCTAAAGGGTTACTCTATAAAACTAACATTTATGGTGGCCTCACAGTCCAGAGCTTACAGTTGCCACTATTCTTCCAGGCCATATCCTGCCATTGATTTTTACGTAGAACTCCCCATTGATTTCAATGGGGCCCTTTCCCCTTAGATCGATGGCAGGATATAGCTGGTGACATTAAGCATAGATAAAAGACCCTTGAGTTAACTGTCAACAGAACTGAAATTTAGATGTAAACTCGTTTAACAGAAATTGGATTTCAAAGGGTCGTCAGAAAGGAAAGCATTTCAAAATGGCTTTTCCCCGCTTAAGGTCAACGTCAATGAGATTTCTAACTCCCAGATCATTATCTCCTCAGATTTCTCTTTTTGCTATTCATGTTTATCAAAATCACATTCTCACTAGTACTTCTAGTAGATTTAAAGATTGTTCAAAAGGTGTGGTTTTTACTCTTAAAGAACTGACCATCTAGTGGGGAGGGAAGATGTACACCCATATAACTCTAATGCAAAGTGGGGCCCAGGGAGAAAGAGCAGAAAAGGAGAGATTGTTTCTAACCCTAAGGTATTAAGAAAGATTTATCTTTATAGTATTCCACAGGATCTTAAGTAATGGAAGCAAAAAAATAAAAATTTTAATTATCCAAAAGTTTTTAATATTCTTTGATGCTGCTCATTTATTGGCCCTGTGCCAGTATATAAATTGCAAGCCAAGAGTGGGCAGAATGGGCTCATAGTAAGGAAACCTACCTCCTACTATTTTTGATAAAGCCAGTTTGCCCCTGATATCCCAGAGTAATTAAGTTCACTCCCTTTCATTCCCAAAACGAACCCTGTTTAACTGATGGATTCTATGGTCACCCTGTTAGCGATGCTGATGTCAAGATCAGTATACTGGCGGAAAGTCAGCAAGAAAATGAAGTTCCTGGTCTGGGTCCAGAGCTTTGGGAGTCTGGAATCTAACTCCAAGGTCAGGCTGAGTAGGCAGTGCTTGGCAGTAGGGATGGCACTCTGCAATGCTCCATGACCTTGGGATCCTTCCTTTCTTTCTCTCTTTCTCTATTCCCCACTCTCTCTCTCTTTTTCTCTCTCTCTCTCCTTCTTTCTCTCTCTCTCTCTTTCTCTCCCTCGTTGCTGGATTGTCATTCCTTAAACCAGCTGTTCTGCTGATCAACCCAAGAGCATCCAAAATCTCCTCCTGATTATTGGAAAGTAATCCATTCCAATCTGTCAGCTAGTCAGTAAACAAATGTTTATTGAATAACTATTTGGATACAGGTAGAGTAGTAGGTGCTAGGTATGTAATGGTGAAAAGTCAAAAAGAGCAATAATAGTTTATATTTTTAAATTTTTCACAGGTCAACCATGTAGAACAGGAAGCATATAAATGTGATTTCAAAGTTGCTGACAAATTTATGAATGTAATGCACGTAAAGTTGTCTTGAAGATTTCTTCAGTATGAACAATTTAGGTTACAGTCAGTAACTCAGAAACATTTTTGTAATTAGCAGGGGAACATTGGGGGTTGATTCATGTATATTTGAAATTGACATTAATCAAATTCAGAAATGTTTAATGAGCAATCATTAAAATTTGAAAGAAGTAGACTTCGCAGAGCTAGTGCTTTTTTAACAAAGGAATTGTGTGGGTAAAATGAAACACAATACAGTAGCCTCATTCATTGGATATAAAGACATCAGACTGACAGATTGAAAAAAAAAATCTACCCACGTAATGTTTAGGAATGGTTGTTTACTTTTCAGTTGTTTTTCCCTATTTTTATAAGCCCAAAAATGGATCTCAGATTTTGCACAAAATAAGCTGCTTGTGTTGACATTCTGGGAATGAAATCTTAAACTGAGGAAACGCCGATGGCCACCAGCACAGGCAAACTCACAGTTAATGCATTTCAGACACCTGACTTCCAGAACCTTCGGTTAGCAGAAGGAATTCTATATAGCTCTTGAAGTTATTCCATTGGACACTGAATTCTGCAGCTCTTTCATCTCATTACCCTTGTCATCCCTGCCCACCAATTCCCTCTTTCACTTGACCCAGTAATTAAGAACGGGCCTGGATCTAGACATTCAGATCCAAGGGTGGCATTTAGATTTAGCCTTATCTGTAAACAGCATGATTCACAAAAAACCCATGCGAATTACAAAAGAAAGAGGACAGTGCCAGTGCCCTGTAAAACTTTAATTAATGCGAAGCTAACCCCAGGGTGTGCAAACTGTCAATTTCTTCCCGGCTGCATGGGAGGCTGTGGTAGAAGTGTCAGCCATGATTCAAGGATAGTTTGTAATCTCAGTAAAGCAATAATCATGCAAAAGATTGGTACATCCACATAAAAAAATCAAAAAGAAAAATCACTCTCTTCTAAAGGAGTGTCCTCTGGGTGAAGAGTGAAGAAAATATGTTCATTTCTCCCAATTCTTTCTGCGCCAGATAAAATCATCGCACAAGATGAGAAACCCAGAGGGTGGGAAGTGCTTCTTTACCAGAAAACCCTTCCCATTTCTCCAAGCCTCCACGCTTCCTGCTGGCGTCTGGAGCAGACAGCTGCCTTCCGGCCTCCTGACTAACACAGTTCAACGTCTTTCGCTCTCTCTGACTCAGAAATTCTCCTCAGTCATGTCCAGCTGTCTCCAGCTCATTTTCAACCCAGCAGAGAGGGACTCATAGAATATAAATTAAACAATTCTATTGCAGTTAAGTACCTAGATGCATAGGAGGTTTATTGGGGAAAGGTGGTTGTAGCTATCTTTCTCTCCCTAGAGTTGTCTGTTTTCAAGCCTTAGCCCTTTTCATTACTTTTGCATGCACACTTAGAAACACATACACACACTCACTCACTAGAAATTAGAAAAGATTATCTGGAATTTTGGGGTCACTTCAACTTGCTGTCCATATTTCACCTATTTGCATTATTTATAGCTGGGATAGTCATTAGTACTCCCTAGAAAATTGTTCTGGTTTTCCTTCAGAGCATACGGTGGGATTGCAATTCTTTGTCCTCTCAAGGAGGAGTGCAACCATGGGGTTTGCTTTGGCCAATGAAGATGGTAGAAACAGCATCACTTCCAGGTGGAATCTTTAAACGCCAACACCAATCTGCCACCTTCTTTCATCTCTCTTCCTCACTGACCAGCAATTTTTTCACTGGAGGTAAGCCTGTCACACTGGGTCCTAGGCAAAGGGCAACACAGAAAACAGACAAGTGCCTGAACAGAAAATGCTTCTTGCTTTTCTAAGCTACTGAGATTCAAGAGTTGGTCATCACTCTAGTTTAACCAAGCCTCTATGGCTGATACACTAACCTTCAATATCTCATGGATTTGAAGAAATTCTCATGTTTACCCAGCCTATCTTGAAACAGAGCCAACACTTTATCTATATCCTTTTCTTTGAACAACACTGATGGAAGTATCCGTGATGCTACAGCCTGGGCAGACTCCTTCTGGTTTCCATACCCGCAAGATACTTTGCAAAAGCTCCCTGAAGCTCTTAGCATCAGAACTGAGCTGTGCACCTCTGCAAAGAAAAAAGGCCCCTTTCAACATCTATACCAGCTCTTGATCGTATGCCTTTCCTACCTGTACTTATTCTCTCATAAATTCTAACAAGATAACTAGCCCATCAGACGTCAATCAAGACATAGGGCAGCCCATCCATTTTGGAAAAGATACGCTTAGTCATCCATTTCTCCACCTAACTATTCATCTGCCCCCACTTCCAGGAATTATTTCTGTTGAGAGCAGCAGTTATTCATTCTCCATTCCCCAAATCTTCCTGGGGGAGCTATCTCTCAATTCATAAGAGGACCATTTTAAACACAAATGAACTGAAGAAATGCACTGCATCTCAGCACGTGTGTTTCTGCTCAGGTTTCTTCCACGTGGTCCTCTGCCTTGGCCTCCCTGTCCACAGAATCTGCTACTGATGTAGAATTCTTGCCTTCCATCAGCAAACACGTAATAACTATAGTATCGCCAAATGCAGCTTTCTGCACACTTTAGATATATTAACCTGAAGTTGAAAAAAAAAAAAAAAGTTCACTTGGTGATACCAGAACCTACTGTCTCCCACAGGCCCAAAGGAAAAGAAACTTAATGAAAACCATAGAGTGACACGGAAACATTCAAATATAGGATTTGCATGATAATAGAGAATCAGATTGACATTTTTCTCCATTCTACCTGCAAATGATTATAGAACAGTATAATCACTTGCACAACAAAAGCAAATACTATTTAGATTAAATGCAGAAGTTCAAAAGATGGAGATCCCTCTTGCTCATTTCCAAAACCAAGACACCAAAAGACATCAGAATATGCCCTAGCCCTGGTCTCTTTTTCCAACCCAAGTATCGGCAACTTTCATCATTGTCAAAGCCCTTTCTGCTGAGACAACCTGTAACAGAGCAGAGCAGAGCACTTTGTTCTGAAAACACTTCAGTTTAGGAATAGTGACCCCTTCTCTCTGGTTGGGTGTCCCTTCTTTATGCTTCCCAAACCCTCTCAGCATCTCTCTCTGGTATATTATTCATTGTTCACACTGCTTTGGGGCTTGTCTGACAACCTTAACAGATGGCACATTTCTGAAGGGCAGGGACTTTCCAATTGCCTTGTGGGATCTGTGGCGGTGAGCGTAATGCCTGGCCCAGAGCAGATACCCAAAAAACATTGGATGTCTGGGCTTTCAAATGATGCCACCACTAAGTGTCTCGCACCCTCCTCCTCACAGGACGGGAGTGGAGGAAAGCCTGGAGTTCCCCGGACCGAGCCCCTCTCACGGAAGCACACATCAGGACACGCAGGCTTCTCCCAGTTTGGGGGAAATTCGGAAGAGTGGCCTATCTGCTAATCATCTTAAATGTCTATAATTCTAATTCAGGACCTACATTCGTTTATCTTAAAGCATTGAATGCTACTTTAAAAATTATGCAAACATTAGATTCTCCACTTTGCAGATTAGGGTGTCTCTCTCTTTCTCTCTGTCTCTCTCTCACACACAAACACACACACACACACACACACACACACACACACACACTCACCAAAGGATTCCATCAGACTTTAAAAAATTCAAACTCCTTACTGTAACTGACAAGGCCCAACTCACCGAACTCATCCCCTATCACATCCCCCATCCCACTTGCTCATTCCATTCCAGATCATTCCATTCTGGCCACATCAATCTTCCTTTACTCCTGGCTCACACCAAGCACATTCCCAATTCAGGGCCTTGACAGCATGATAGTTCTGCCTAGAACACTCTTCCACCAGAACTTTGTATGACTCACTCCTTCCCAACATTCTTATTTGTCCCCAGATGTTGCTTCTTTAGTGAGGCTTTCCTAATCACCTATGCTTCTCTCACCCAATAGCTCTCAATCCCCGGATTCACTGTATTTTCTTCCTGACACTTAACACTATCTGCAATGGCTTTATTTATTTATTTATTTATTTATTTATTTATTTATTTATACCTGCTTCCTTCTTTATTGCCAGTGTTCCCCCACTAGAATGAAAGTTCTATGTCTTAGTTTACCAGGTCCATTATGACAAGTACCACATGATGAGTTGGTTTAACAACAGGAATTTATTGGTGCATGGTTTGGAAGGCTAGAAGTCCAAAATCAAGCCTTCAGCAAGGCCGTGTGTTCTAGTTTGCTAATGCTGCCAGAATGCAAAACACCAGATATGGATTGGCTTTTATAAAAGGGGGTTTATTTGGTTACACAGTTAACAGTCTTAAGGCCATAAAGTGTCCAAGGTAACACATCAGCAATCAGGTACCTTCACTGGAGGATGGCCAATGATGTGCAGAAAACCTCTGTTAGCTGGGAAGGCATGTGGCTGGCATCTTCTCCAAAGTTCTGGTTTCAAAATGGCTTTCTCCCATGACGTTCCTCTCTAGGCTGCAGTTCCTCAAAAATGTCACTCTTAGTTGCACTTGGGATATTTGTCCTCTCTCAGCTTCTCCAGAGCAAGAGTCTGCTTTCAACAGCCATCTTCAAACTATCTCTCAGCTGCAGCTCCTGTGCTTTCTTCAAAGTGTCCCTCTTGGCTGTAGCTCCTCTTCAAACATCACTCACAGCTGCACTGAGTTCCTTCTCTTTGAGTCAGCATGTTTACATGGCTCCACTGATCAAGGCCCACCCTGAAGCGGTGGGGCCACGCCTCCATGGAAATATCCCATCAGTTATCATCTACAGTTGGGTGGGGTGCATCTCCATGCAAACAACCTAATCCAAATGTTCCAACTTAATCCCCACTATTATGTCTGCCCCACAAGATTGCATCAAAGAATATGGCTTTTTCTGGGGGACATAATACATTCAAACCAGCACACCGTGCTTTCTCCCCCAAGTCTGCATTAATTCTGGTGCTGGCTTGCCTCAGTCCTTGGGGTTCCTGAGCTTGCATCTCTGCCTCCAGTCCCTGGAGCTCTCTCCTCGTGTCTGCTCTTCCAGTTTCCTCTGACTTCCGGCTGCTCCCCGTGGCCTCCTCTGACTGCCTCTGTCCAAATTTCTTCTGCTTATAAATAACCCCAGTAATTCGGATTAAGGTCTACCCTGATTTAGTTGGGCCACACCTAAACTGAAAATAACATCTTCAAAAGCTCCTGTTTACAAATGGGTTCACACGTACAGGAAGGCAGACTCAGATTAAGAACACATCTTTGGTGTGGTACCTAATTCCATCTCCCACACTCCGTAAGGACCAAGACTTCATCCCAGCACCCAGAAATCCTCAACAGACACTAGCAGAGTGGGTGGGTGTGTGAGTGAGTGAGTTAATAAAACCACGGCTTGCAAGGGAAATGACTTGCTCAGAGTCAGAAGACCAGAGTCTTTTGATATCTCCTTCTGGGCTTGTCCTCTTAACACCACGGTATAGGCAACAGGAGTTTTGAGTCACTTCCTCTTTAATCCAGGTGAACTAGGATTCCTTTCTAAGTGCCATTTGGGTTATTCACATGGAGCACAAGAGCCACTTAAAGAACAAGTGAGTTCTGGCTTGGTCATGAACCCAGGCCATAGAGTCTGCCAGGACATAGGCAAAGCAGCCTCCTCAGGGTGTCTGTGACCCAGAACCTCAGTGACCTTGAGCACATGAAAATGGGGCAGGAACTATGGTAGAGAGGACCTCTACCATCTTTACGACTCCAGGGAAGGGGAATAAACAAAATATATAGTAAAAATTTAATTGAGAGAAAGCCGTGAACGTTAGCAAGAGAGGGAAACCACACTTAATGTTCTTAAGAAAGCCAGGATTTTTCAAAAAGAGACAGAGTCCACATTTTTTAACAGGAACGCAAACAAGTCTAATCTTAGTAGTGAAAATATATTTACCGCGTGGCAGAAATTTCTGGAGCAGAAATGTGAGAAATGACCCCAGCAGTCCAGACAGCAAGTGGCTATTCTGTATATACAAAAAAACTAAAACTACATCCCAGTAATGCCAAAACCACCAGATGATGGAGTGAAAATACCATAAACATGATATTTGTTCTATATGATACCAAATGTCCAACTGTCGTGTTTTTTTGTTTTTGTTTTTGTTTTGTTTTGTTTCGTTTTTGGCAGAGCTAACAGTCTGATTTGGTGTCATGGTCATGCAAAGCGTAATGAGAAGTTCAGGTGGTAGCTGGGGTGTCTGGGCTCTTCCAAGGGGTGACCCACGGCCATTTCCTTTAATGCAGTGCTCTGTGAAGTTCTGTCATGACCAGGCTGAGGATTTCAGAACTCGCTGTTTCTCTTGCCTACCATGACTACCCATGGTGGCAAATGAATGGCACCAGCATGACTGCACAATTACCAGGAGGATTGTGGATGTGCTGAAAAACCTAATTCAACAGAGGGCATTAAATCCACGTTTACACAAAGTGAATGTGTTCCATTCCTAAGAAAACTGACTATTTAATTTGGGGCTCATGAGAAGTTACTGAGGGAAGATGTGTTATCTCTAAGAGTCATATAACTGGAAGACCTTAAGAAGAGAAAGGAATTTCATTTGCCTTGATCGTGCACTTCCCCAAAATAAAATGCTCTTCCATGTTTGGTAACAAGTGCCTGATTTTGAAAATACACAGGCAGTGACTGAGTAGGATAGTATAATGTGATTTCCTGCAAAATTGTGGGAAAGAATCTCTCAAGTTCCCTCCAACCCTAAAAAATTGTTTAACTCTGAAGATTGATTTCAGCTCCAAGAGAATTCAGATATACAGATATTTCATGTGCACTGAGAAAGAGAGAGATCAGAAAAGAACAAAATTATAAATGATATAGAAGGAGTTTATTCGTGAATACAGTGCACAACAAGCAGCTGATGCCCCAGAGCAAATGTCTGGGGATATCAAGAGCAGCTGTCTTCACCCTCAGAGGTTGATCTGTCCCCACAGGACGAAGGTCATGGAACAACTTCAGAAGTGGCCCTGGGACAGCACATCCCCCTAAAAGAGCCCCAAAAAGTGGTACTTCTTTTGTGAGTTTACTCTTTATAGCACTGGTTCTAAAATTAGGAAAGAGGGTGCCTGGGTGGGGTGGAGAGAGCATATTGAAATCATCTCAAGAGCCTTCCCCAATTACATCTGCCCATTACTAGGAAGCTCAGGTCCTTGGGTAAGGGTTGGAGGGAGACGGAGGATGGGGAGGGGTGATAGGACATGCAGAGTTTGAAAAAGTCTAGGAAGGTGAGTAGGATTTTCTTACCTGTTTGAGAATCACTTTGCATGAAGTAGAAGAAGAAGAACTCTCATTCTTCTCCATCTACCATTCTTAACGAAAATTTCTGCACAGTTGGTTTCACTTTTCATGTGGCCTGTCTTCCCTTGTGCATGGGAGGCTGCTATGGAAATCAGTGTGAATAACAATTTACTCATAAAAACTGTCTTAGCCAAGTGAAAAAGTTTTTCCTCAATTTCAAAAACTCTATTACATTGTGGTGATAACAATCTTTCACATCTTGAGAGTTAGGGGAAAGAATCAAAATTATATGATTGCCAAGAAATGTGGCTAATTCCCCTTTGTGTTGCTGTGCAAATATGAATTTACCCCATCCAGACCTCCCATGTTTAGGGACTTTCCTCAAACCCCTTGACTTTGTAAGATTATGAAACTTGCTCTGGGTACATCTCCCCTAAGTATCCACACCCTCCCAACTCCATGAAAGACGCAGAACATCTGTTCCTGATCTCTCTGGGAAAGTATATTTATTTATTGGATGTTTTTTCTTTTCAAAATGATGCTGATTTTTTTTTTTTAGCCTCCAGGGCACAAACAAAATCACCCTTTCGATGTTTAAATCAGATAATAACATCTGCATCAACAGAAATAACAACTAATAGCATAAAAGTGTGTCTTCTGTACTTGCTGAGAAGTGAGAGTCAGTACCAGAGCAATGGTTTTTTCCCAGCATCCGCGGAACAAATTTACCTCAGGCAACTTCCAGAAGCAAAGGCCTGGCAAGAATAAGACAGCTGGTGAGCAGAAGACGATTATGGAAGCTTGCAGACTTGAGGGCCCCAAGATAATCAGCTATTGTTGTTCAATTCTAGCAGAATCTATTGGAAAAGTGTATGTGTGCCTGCCTGTGTATGTGGGTGTCAGTCTGTGTGTGTGTGTGTGTGTGTGTGTGTGTGTGTGTGTGTGTGTGAGAGAGAGAGAGAGAGAGAGAAGGAGAGAGAGATTGAGGAAGACAGGGAAATCAAACATGCAAGTCTTCTTACCGAGAAAACAATATTCTCCATATCTCCATATCTCAGAATAAAAGGTTGATAAAATGAGAGCGAATTCCTTGGAGTAAATGTTTTAAAACAAATAAACAAACAATAAACAAGTTTAAGCAAAGATGTGTCTAGCATCATTCACATTCGAACACCAAACAAGGACCAACACTACAGGTCTTTGTAAGAAATGTTCTGCAATTTTGTAATTTCTCTACTGCCTTATTTGTGTTAAATCCTGTCTCTCTAAAAACAAACATAGGACAGCCAGCCGAAAAGAAAGCTGTTTTGTTTTATCAAGAGCAAGAGGGGGAAAAAGTTAGGAATTATTCTACAGTTTCAATTCTGTTCAATTCAAAAACTATTCTGTGAACCATTTCTAAGCCAAACAGAGTTCCTGCCCTCATGGAGATGACATTTATTGGGAAGCATGGAATTAAAGGCATTTCTAGTCCAGATTGGAGGGAACTTAGCTCAGAACTGGAGGGGCAGATCAGGGATGGCTCACCAGAGGACGTGATGCCCACACATGGTTCTCAGACTTGGCCACTCGAGAATTTTCAGGGAAGTCCTTGAAACTGCATATCCCAGAATCTTTCTCCAGATCTTTTCTATCAGAATCTCTAAGAGAGGATCTCATAAGTAAAAACTTCCCTGGGTGAAACTGATGCAGCTTATCTGAACTTGGGCTCTGGGAAGGGCTCTAGAGGTAAGAAAGCACATTGGAGGAAGAACTGAAAAATAGCCGGGTTGTGGCTGTAATTTAGCATGCCAATGCAGGGATTGCTGGCTGCTAGGGCTGGAGATAGGGCATAACCAAATTATGCATGATGTTAAGGAGTTTGGACTTGATTCCACGGATGATGGTGTTGGAAGAATGGAAGGCAGCAACTGGGAAGGAGCAGAGAGGCCACCCTAAAGCCTGTGAGAATAAAGGTGAGAGGTTATCAGAGAGCCATGTCACATCCAAGTCCCTTTCTAGAGCCAGCCAAAAACCAGTTCTTTTGCTCTTGTTCTGTTGCTTACCCTCCATTTTCCCTTTTATCTGAATCCCATCCAATTTTCCACTGTGGAAAGGGGTGAGGTGGATTCCATGTATTGCTTATTGATCAGCTGAGACAGCCCCAGGCTTTCACATGCATAAGCAGAAATGTACACCAGACTTCACCAAAGGAGAAGTCATCCTGCCCATCACACTTTCCACTGCACCTCTCCCAATCTGCCCTGCATGACTTCCGTCTCCATGTAAGACTTCTTTGGATGCTTATTTTCACTGATCTCACTTGATCTCACTTTTACAGAAATACTGTGATTTCTTCAAGCCCTCTCCCTCTGACGAAGGGGCTAGCCTGTAACACCCCTAAAATACACTATAGAGTGATAAACACATTGTCCTGTCCGCCCTATGACCATGTCCTGAGGTTGAAATTCTTCCTGGCTTCATTGAAGAGTCACAATGTAATAATGTATGGGATCTGAGTGGGTGTGACGGTAAAGAGCTGTTGTAACTCAGGAGGAAAGGCAGAGCCTTTCACCTTGATCTTATAGCCACCCTTCCCTCTCCACCTAAGGTGCCTCAATGCTGGTTCGACGAGAGAAACTGAAATCAGGTACAGACGTCACTGGGAAGATTTAATAAAAACATTTGGTGGTAACAGGTCAAGAGATGGGCCTTTGAAAACCGCAAATTCCTCCTCATGCCTCTGTTTAAGTAAATACACTCACACTAATAAGAAGTGAGGTTTCCGCAAGTGGAGGAAGAAGATAAGTGAGAGGAGTGAAGTGTTTTGAAATCCAATGCCTTAATAACAAAGGTTATTGTCTTTACCCATAACCACATATAAAATAAACTGTTCTGGGGCACGACTTTAAAGGCATACCCTCTTCATCCAAAGAGCTTTTAAACAAGACTTATTGAAAGAATAGCCCAATATGGAAAACCTTAATTTAAATGTCATTTGGGCATTTGCCAATGGGTCATTCCAGATGCAGTGCAGATTCTTGTTTCTGGTGTTCCTGATTTTAATAAGTCCCCAAATATTTTTATAGGGAGGGTTGGGGAGCCAAGATGAGGGGGAGAGTAATCAAAGAATGGACCCAAACTTTGTTTTCCACTCTGGGTCTATCCCAAACAAAAACAAAAGAGAGATTGATTTGTCTTTCTCTCCCATACCAGAGATATTTTCTCTTAAAGGTATGTAAATATCTTGGTGAGAGTGTTCAAGAATTGAAAACCTCTAATAAATGTCATCATTGGGGCCTAGAAATTAATTTTCATGAAGGAAAGCTTTCATATAACAGATGGTAATAAGGGGTGTGGAGAAGCATCTTTGCCTTAGGTTTTGTTTTGGAAAAAAATCCTTAAATGTGAATTGAGTTATTGTTCTAATGTTGTAGTTTAATTTGTTGAATAAAGCCAAGATTCAAATTAAAAGGAAACTGACTTAAAATACAAATCTAAATGATGAGCTTGTAACTGAGCTCTTCTTAAAAAGGAAAAAAAAAAAAAAGAATACACTGAAAGCTCAGTCTTGATCTTTTCTTCCCAGGAGAGGGAAAGAAAAATGGAGCAACAAGCAGAAACACAGAAATGCTAGGAAAATAAGGAAGCCAGAATATTCTGTTATCTATGGGCAGGTAGCTTATCTGTGTCTCACACTTCCACTAAAGCCAAAGTCTGAATGTAGAAGTGAGATAGAATAATAACGCTCTCCTTGGGTGTTTGATACAGTCTAAAGCTTGTGCATACACATTCAGAAACATCTGTCTTCCACATCATCTGTCTATATGCCTGCCTTAGACTAAAATCTTGGGTGGAACTAACAGCGCTAGTCATGCAAGCTGATGCCTCCAGGGGAAGGAGGTGAGAACACAGGAATATTAATACAGCCATCAGAGAGACTACTCGAAGCCAGCAGCTGACACTGTTTAGTCTCATTGATGTACAAGACTGGGTAGTTTTAAAAGTGAATTATTAAAGTGGTTAAAAGCATGCTTGAGGAAAATGCTGGCAGGTATCGAAACCAGACCGTTTGTGGCCACTTCTAAGATTTCAGTTGACATGAGCCTGTGGTTGGGAAGTCAGGAGGCTCCCCAGGAGCTACGGTTCTGCCATTATAAGTCCGCTGCCAAATCCAAGCCGGGCATGAAAGCCAATTTTTATAGAGTCGAAAGCACCGACAGTATATAAAGTTTTATAATCTGATTTCCACAACTTGATTCCTGCCTTTACATTTCCATCCTGCTGAGAATGTGGATTGGAAGCCCCAAAAGCAGGCGAGCCGAGACCTGGTCAGGGCCCACAGGTTACAAAATGTATCCTGAGTGATTAGCCAGCTTTAAGCCTGAAAAAAAAGTCAATATGAAGATCAGCGCTGGTCTTAAAGTGACAACTCCGGGCACTGGGAAAACCTCATCTAGAGGAAAGTATGTGGTAATTGCCTCACCGCCAACTCCTCAGTGATTGTGGGACCTGGCAAAATTTCCATATGAAAATCAAAGGAAGAAAAAACATGTGCAACGAGTCCCTCCAAGCTCTCCTGGAAGCAAATATTCTACATCAAGGCAATAACCCTTGGTTTTTAACCCAAAAAGCAAATTAAGTAAATGTGACCCAAATAAAAACAAACTTCCCTAAAACTTCATTTCAACTTCATTAATGGTCATCCCCCACCCCTATATTGTGTTTAATTATGTAAGTAAATAATTTTTTACTTGGCACTGAAGATGCACTTAGAGTTAGCACTGTGCTTTACCATTATTTATTTTACTCATAATTATTCAAAAATATCCGGACAGGCAGGGAATGATTTTTATGGTAATTTCATGGGCCTGACTGCAAAGAAGGCACATTGCTTTCCTAGATTGGCCCAGCAGTGCACATTACAAAACAAGAAGACTGCTTAGTTCTCATCCTTAGCTTGGCAGGTCATGTCCAGAACCCAGAGATATGGGACAGGGACACAGAACAAGCCCTTAATTTTGAGTCATGAGATCTGGCTTGGAGCCTCAGCTCCACCACCTCCGGGTGAAGGACATCAGGTTAATTTGCAGTGATTTCTCCTTTTACCTTGCTCTGTATCTATCCCCTTTAAAACCTTATTCTCATCGTTTTTGTTCTTAAGTTCTTTAACTTGGGGTAGTCAACATTTTTATTGCATCTGTTTGAATCATGCTTTAATGAAACAGTGATATGCTAGATCAAACAAATGCAAGCCACCTGACCATTGTAGAAATGTGGTCTGAGAGATAGACTACCGCAGCGATTAAAAGCGCAGGTGCTAGAGTCACATGCCCAAGTTCACAGCCCATCTGTGACACTGACTAGCTATGTAACCTTAAGCAAGTGCCTTAACCTCTCTGAGTCTGAGGTTTACAGCTTCCAACAAGGAAAATAAGGTATCTACGTCATAGTGTAATTACATGTGAGTTCATGTAAAGTTATTAAAAAATTATGCCTAATGCATAGGTGTCTATTTTTATCAAGTCAATATTTGTACATCATTTATAAAGTAAAATGACACATTAAAGTCACTTCCTCCCAACCTGTGAGTTCAATAGTAACAGCCTTCAACTTTTTAGCTTTCTTTTTGGATATTCTATACCAATATCCTCTTTCCCTCTCTCTCTCTCTCTCATCTACTCCCTTTCCATAGCGTTATATAACAACCTTTGGTTACATGCATTTATTGTTCCCAACAGAACCATAGAGCAAACTACCACATCATTTCCTTCTTATTAAAATCTTTTTAAATTTACTTTTTAGTTAATACTTGTCCAAATTTTTCTTGTTTGTTTCCTTGTTTTCTATGTCCTATCACTAAATCATTCTTTGACAGAAATGGACGGGAAAGTCTCTTAAGATGACAACGTACATGAGGCATACTATAAATCCAGTTTATCTCTCTGCATAGCTGTGATCTTGTGCTTTCCTTCCCCACCCCCCAGAACTGGGAACTCATTTTTTTCTCTCTATTGTGTTAGATCCACAGTTTGATGATGTCTTCTTTTTCTCTTTTTACTACTTGTTTTATTAGAACAATCTTCCAGCAGTTTCCACAGAGAGATACATGGAAGGTAACTGTTTTGAGACTCTAACATGTCCAAAAATAACCTTGTTCTTTTATCAGCTAATTTGACTTGATAAAGAATTCCAGCTTGGAAAACATTCTCCTTCAGAATTTTAAAGGCATTGCCAAATTGTTTTTCTAAAATTCTACTGGGACTACTAAGAAGTTTGGTGCTATTCTACAACTCAGTCCTGTGTGTGTGTTTAATCTGTGTAAGCTTCTGGGGTCTTCTTTTTATGCTTGTTACTCTGGAATTTCATAATAATGTGCCTTGGTGTTTTTATATTATTTTTTGTTTTTGTTTTTAATTAATTATTCTGGTACTTCTACATGGAAACTCAGGTTCTTCAGTTTTTGAAAATTTTCTTGAATTGTATCTTTGATAATTTCCTTCTTTTTTCTCTCTCTTTCTAGTGTTCTTATTAATTAGATATATAACTTACTGGATTAAGCCTCTAATATTCTTTTATTTTTCTCCTTTTATAAGGATAAAAGTCTTCTTTCTCTTTTTATTCTACTCTCTGAGTGGTTATCAACTTTACTTTTCTGCCTTTCTGTTCCATATTTTATTTTAATTTAGTTTTCCTATTTTTAATTTTCAACAGCTCTTTTCAGTTTTCCCATTGCATCCTGTTCTTGTTTCATAAATGCAGTATATTTCTTATCTCTTTGAGGGCAATAACTACTGAGATTTTTGTTTGTTTATTTGTTTTGTTTTCATTTTCCTCTGCTCCTTGCCTTGATGTTTCCTTCAAACTTTTTTTTTTTTTCCTTTTGGTTTGTTTTGTTTTCCCTTTCAAGTGAGAGTTCTTCCTAAGGACCTGGTGAGGAACTAGAGAGCTAATTATCTAATCTCCTAGAGAGCTAATAATCTCCTTAAGAGAAAGGAACTGGAGAGCTAATTATAAACTCAGGGTGCGTGGGTTTCACAGTAGATTGTTAAACAGTGACCAGCCATTTAACCTGAAGACCCCAAATATTAGGTCAGTTAAGAAATCCTCCAATCTTCAGTCTAGGGTGAAAAAGCCAAGTGCCAGGGTTCTGGGAGCCCAAGAGGGAGGGGAGTGGGGACAGGGAGCTGCAGCATCCAGTAACCGCATATTTGCTGGACCTCCCTGCTCTCCTTTAACTGCCCTTTTCGTCCAGCACCCAGCCTCTCGACTCCAGTTTCTAGAAGGACGACAACCTGCCTCCCGCTTCAGTCTGGAGGAGGAGTTGCCCAGTCCTGTGAGGCGAGAAAGGGGAGATGGGATTTCAACTCCTCCGTAAACAGACTCTCAAGCCTTCTGAGGTGCCTTTTCTGCGAATGCTAGAGCCTGCCCCATATTCAGTGAAACAGCAAATCAACTTTTCATTGTCATTTCTCTCAGAAGGCACACAGATTCCAGATAAGTCTATTTCTAGCTCTCTCTCTGCTTTCCAGCTTCTGAAACGTTGTTGACAACTTGTAGTCCACCGTGTGTGTGCCCTCTTGGTCTCTTTCTCCTTTGGACTTCTATCTTTATTTATTTGCTGTCTGTTTTGAAGAGTTTAGGAGGAAGTGAGGGCAAACACATGTGTTCAGTCCACCACAGTGTATAATAATGTTGAATATTTTACTGTTTTTATAAATAGGGGTTCATAATATTAGTATATTACAATATACCTACAACAGCCATTGCTCACAGCCCCAGGTCACTGTGGATATAAAGAAATTACTTAGAAGTAGGAAGTGTTGCCGATGAAAAATCAGAACCAGGGCACGTTTTGTATGTCTCAGTTAGCCCGAATCTAAGAAGTTCAGCACTGGAAAATTCCTTCTCTGCCCTCTCCACTAAATTGTACCTCCTAGCGGCTTTCCCAGAACTTTCTGGGTTCCTTTCTTCCTGTAACTTTTTAATAGGCCCCCTGACTACATTTTGCCCTCCCAGTGACCTTTTGCCTCCTTGCGAGTCCTTTGCCTCACAAATCCATCTTACTATTTCCACATTTCCCTCACGTCTGAGTGTTTCCAATTGCCCCGGTTGGCTTTCCCCTTCTCAGGTCACCGGCAGGTCTCAATAATTCGGCTCACGGATCACTGACCCAGCAAGGCATAATTGAGCTTCAAATTAAGTCCTTTAATTGTGGCATGTGGCCCTGAGCTCCTGGGAGAAAAGGCTCCGTGTGGGGGTGAAATAATAAAGGAAATAAGGACAAACAAGTGCAGCTCAGAACGCTTCCAATCATTCTGCGAAGGAAAAGTCGGTTCAGCAAAACAGGAGGGGTGAGAACTGAGAGCGCCCTGTCCCCTGGGGCCATAGACAAAGTGCTGCGAGGAGATGGAGCTGCATGGAGACACAGGGAGACCTCATATCTGTCCTGGGTGGCGCGAGTGGAACAAAGGAAGGACGGTCTTTCTGCCCTTCTTAAACTGGAGCTGTTCAATGGGATGAGCCAACATGCTTTCCTTGCCTGGAATATGAATTATTGGCAATTTCCCCATAGACCTTTGGATGCAGGGACTCAAATTTCTGAAGCAAGCTTCACTTCAATTTCCATTCCACCTTTCTCTCTAAGTACCACATAATCATTGTGCTGAGAGAATTGCGATGATGATTGCAAGTGAGATCTATGCCCTTCTTAGTGTTTCCCTCGACTCCAAGATCCTCCAGCTTACATATGTATATATATACACACACATATATATAGTATAGAGGCATACGTGCCCTAAAAGGACTGCCATGCTCTGAAACCTCTGGTTTTATGCAGGAGATTTCAGCTCTAAAGTGAAGAGAGCAGAGAAAAAAATGCAAGGAAGTAAAATAAAGGCACAGCTCCACCACCACCACAACAAAAAAATATGAATAGCCTTGAGGTGACATGTGCAAAAGGGCAATTGTTTGGCAACTTCCCTTCTACCAAGAGACAATGCTACAAAACCAAGCTAAGAAAAATATTCAGTGAATCACGCAGTATGCGAATCAGATTAAATAATGAAAGAATTTAAGAGAAGGTACTGTAATTGGCTGAAACCCCCTGAATTGTAATCGTTTGATACAAAAGAAACACTGGCAAAATCTCAAGTTAGAAATCCCTTGGCTGATTTAGCTTTCCATTCCCACTGCCCCTTAGCAAACCTCCCGGTAAGTTGAGGAGGTTTGCCAGCATCGTGAAATATTTTGGTTTAATAGAAAATTGTTTATCTTGGCTGCTCAAATTCCACATGTTTTCCTCTACCTTCTCTTGGGTTGAAAAATATTTAATTCACAGAAGAGATAAGAAAACATGCCCTTTGGAATAAAGAAAATAGGTTTTGATTTATCAGACAGTTATAAAATGATGGAAGACATAAATTTTTTTTAAATGCCCCCCATCCCCACCACCATCCATTGCTTCCCCCATCCCCCAAAAAGGTATTTAGTAAGACCAAACAATGGGAATTTATAGCAGCCTTGGACCATTCATGATATGATCTATTTGTTTTAACAGAACAGGCTCCATTGAGCAATCACAACACTAAGTTTAATTATAATTTCCACCATCAGCATCCAATTGTGAATAAAGCAATAGAATAAAATAATGACATAGAGGTGACTTTCCAAATAAATCCTTTCACCCACATTTTTTTCTTGTAAATAAAAGATATTTGTCATTTCTGTAGGAAAATTAAAATGATTTATGTAAAATAAAAATTGAGAGATTTCACAAGTTGGGGAGGACCATAGACAATAAAACAAGAAAGTGACAGTTTGGGGGGGAGGTGTTTATCTAATGAACCCTAATTAAAAATACCAATATGGCGTAAGGTTCTATGTCTTTCCACTAGTGATGATTTCAAAATAATATCTTAAAGCTTGCATCACACTAGCAGATGCAGCTGCTGTGCTGTTTTTTTTGGCAAGCATCAGGATCCTTTGTGGGTACTGAATAAACTTGATCTTCGAAGCTGAGCAACTCTAGAACCAGACTGCTGGATGGTTCTCCTGAGAGTTCAAATATTTGAGGGAAGAGATGTGTACAAAACTCACTTCTTGTTGGGATGCAACAAGACACTTAGCCCGGTGTGAAAACATGGCTGAGCTTCTGTAAATGTGGTGTTAGGTATCCACTGGTCTCAAGGGATGATGGGAAATGAGCCTCCCCAGGCAGCTGACACTTGTGCAAAAGAAGCAGCTCCCCAACTTGCCCCGAGTAAATGTCCACCTCCGCTTTGGTGACCCAGTTTTCTTGGGGGCTTTCAATTAGGAGAACATTCCTTTCCTCCCTTTACCATTTTCAAGTTTAGTCCAGGTCAATAAGCACCTGAAGCTTTTAGGACAGCGAATAATAAGCTTAATCAGCCTCCTGGTGAGTAAAAAACCTCTCGCTGAGTCTTACAAGCCTTTGAGCCTTTGGCATTTTCCCCCCTGTTCAAGATAAGCCTAGATAATATCTAGGATCAAATTTAGTTGATGAGCTCTGAAGTGTCCAAACACTCCTTTTTCTTTTTAAAGAGAACTTAGTCCGATTATACTCACCTATTACACACCCAAATGCTTCCATTTTAAAAAACATTTTCTTTAAAGCCAGAGTATAAAAGTGGCAAGAATTTCTGCAGCAACGTTCGTCACACATAGGAGGCTAAGAGGCCAAGGAAGAGAATGTTTCAACTTTGTTGAAGATCACCATTTTAATATCTGTCGAAGTCACAAAAGTCTGTTTAATTTGAGGAGGGCTGGCAGAAATCGAGTGAATGGTTTTATGCAAATAAACAATCCCTATGCAATTCACGGTGGTCCTCTCAGAGAAGCACAACATCTGTGACTTTCTTTGGCAAATTAACTTAGTCCAAGTTACTATTCATAAACAAAAGAATACCTTAACCATTATTATTATTATTTTTTTACCTATTGTTGTTAAAATTAAATCCATACTTCCAGGGATTTTTTTTTTTTTTTTTCCTGTCCATCCATATGAATAAACGGCTCTCTGGGCCCTGGCACCCTTTTACTTCCCATGCAGATCGTTTCATAGGAGACAATCACTGTTTCTGATTACAAGGGCACTATTCAATGAACTGGAGTCATAATCATTTTGAATTGTATTGTACCTCATTACTCACTGTTAACTAATAGAAGAAAACATGTCCAAGTCAGATATCCTCCTTGTCAAGGGGCTGAGAATTTCCTTTTATCCCTCCACATGGTGTCTAAGTCCCTAGATGGGACCGAAAGGGAAAATGTGAGTCATCGCATTACGAAGGGGAATCTGTTTCATTAAACTTGGCAACAAAGCTCATCTGCCTAGAGGACAGCTTCTGTGGCTCCTGGCTCCACTGTCCTTGCCTAGCCACCGCTTTTAACTTCCGCTTGAGCCCTGAAACCATGACTTTCTCGATTGTCTGTCCCCTCTGGCTGCCTCCGCTCTCACCCCGCCACGTGAGTCTAGTCTGCTTGTGGTCTCTCACCTGGCAAAGTGCCAGAGACTGGTCACTTCTGAACTATTTCATAATGACGAGGAAAGTACGTTCCTCTATGCAGTAGCTAACCATTCCAAAACGAACATCATCTCTGTCTCGGCAGGAGAAACTGAGCAATGGAACCCAGCCTTGTCACAATTCACCTGGCATGTTACAGTAATGGACCTGGTTACATTAAAAGATCAGCCACAATAAACAACATTTAAGCCAGAAGTGTGCAAGACAATCATTCTCCTACGTACAAAAGCACCAGAAACCTTGGAGGCAAATGCAATGTGAGCTTTAGATACAGGCGAAGTTAGGGAGTATAAGTTTGAGAAACACTAGTGATAAGGGCTTGACTAAATATTAATGTTTCAATTCAAATCCATTCAACTTAAGCAATATTATAAGTGATAGAAACCCAGGGGTAGCAGGGGGGTGTGAGAAAAAGATGACTTTTAACTAGAAAATTGGGAATATTTTTAGGAAGAAGGCAACACTTGAGCAAGACTTTGAAGTTCAGACAGAGTGTGGCTTCATGTAGGGGTGTGGGAAGAGAGAACATCTGGGGCAGAAGAAGTAGCATCAGCCAAAGCACTGGGGCAGAGAATGGGAGCTGGTTGTAAAGGAGCGGTAGGAGGGAGATAAGCTGGAAAAGCTGGGTCTTCCCTTGGTGGGCTCCCATTTCCATATTGAGGGATGTAGAGATTACTGTGGAGACATGGGCAGCAATGAAAGGCTTCTGAGCAGGAGACTGTCATCAGCAGAGCAGTATTCTTAGAACGATGAATCCAGCCATGGTAAGTGGATTAGACTGGAGTTAGGAAGGACAGGAAACAGGCAGCAGTCAAGAGGTTACTGCAGTCATCCTTAAGTGACATGAAGGGTTCATGGTAGCAGTAAGAGAGGACGCTGGGGAGAGATGTGAGAAGCACAAGAAGGAATGGACCAACAACTTGGGTATGAATTGGACCTGAGGGATGGGGGACGAGGGACGAGGGAAACACAAGGTATTGTGAGATACTGTGCCCAAATGACCAGGGCAGCAATGTTACTACGGACAAAGGGACCCTGTCTTAGGAATGTTTCATTTGAGGGACCAACCAGGCCTCCAAGCCCATCCTTGAAGACAGAGGCCTGAGGGCTAGAGAAGAAAGAAGAGCCCAAAACACAGATTGGTGGCAGTGGTGGTGAGTGTGGGGGTCTGAATAAGGCAAGACCCCAAGACAACTAGCACAATGTTGCTCACACAGTAAGCATTAGTTAATTAAGTAAATGAGAGAGGAGACGGGGGAAAATATATGAAGCCATATTCATTAACCCCACTTAAAACAAAGGTTGAACACAATGAAATCCAGATACAAAGGCTGAAAAGTATAAAAGACCCAAGGAAGCAAGTGCTATAAAAATAACTGAGTTAAATAGAAACCAGTCCTGCCATCTAGAATTTACTTAATAAAATAGGCATAACATGATGTAATTATATCCTAGAGAATAACTTGCATTAATAAAGTAGAGCAACCACTCACAGAAATCCAAGAATATTTTTTAAAGTATCAAGAGTGCTTCTCTGCTCAATAAAGTACATAATTCAAATGAACCTGTGACATTCTTCTTCTAAAGCAGTGCCATTTTGGAATCAGAGAATCTAGACACCCTGCTCCAGAACCTGTCATTACACAGGCTTGAATCTCTTGTTGAAGATCGTGCTTCAGTTCATCAACTGTTAAAAATTGTTTTGTTTTGTTTTCCCCCCTGAAACTAGTGGCATGTCTCAGGAAAGCTACAGACTACAGTTATTTCTCCAAGCCCTTGCCTTTTTTTCCTCTCTCTCATTTTGTGAGAGGTTGGGCGTTAGTGGGAGATGATAAGTGTATTACTTATCCAGGAAACTGTCAGTGGCTGAAAAGAAATGGGGAGCTGTAATACTATTACCAATTTGTATTTATATAGCATCCTTACTGGAAGGAGCTTAGAATGGTTTTAGAATTATTTCATTATGCCGGTGTGCATGGAAAATATTATGGCATTCATATTATAGATTTTCTAGTTTGGTCAATAAAACTTTCTTTACTCTACCAATAGAGGATACCATTAAGATGTCGACTCTTAAATCTGAGTCCTCTTTTCATGAATGGTCAGTTCTTTCTAAACCTCCAAAGTGCATATATCATCCAAAATAATTTTCATTAAAGTTCCCTTGGCTGCAGAGCTAAGCAGGATTAGTAATTTGAAGAATCACAGCTTTTCATTTTCAAAGAAAATAATGTTACCATATAAGTAATGGTAGGGGGTGGAGATAGAGGGGAGAGATTGAGTTGGGCTAGCAGAGAGGAGCATTGTTTAGAGAAAACTCTGCATGAAAAATTTGCCTTTTAAATATAAATAAGTAAATAAATAAATGATAAAAAGACATTCCAACTGTCTGTGGAGTCCAGAAATTTGAGTTCCTCCTTAGCTTTTCTCAAGCCGGCTGCCAAGGCTAAGGTAAAATGAGTTCCAGCTAATGAAATTCATAAATCATTTGTAAGAGACTGAGAATCTTTCAGTTTTAGCATTATTTTGTGTGGTCCTCAAAGAAGTTGGCAGCTGAAGCCTTTAAAATACTTCTGAGCCACTGTCTTTCCCTCACTGCCACAAAAACCTGGAAGAAAGGGTGAGATGAGGAGCTAACAATTCTGCCTTCTGGGCCCACCAATTGCTCTGCATAAGATGGGAACAGAGAGAGACATCTGTTCTAGTAAAGAAAAGGGAGTTAGCAATGATGGAAACACATGGCTCAGAGACTCTTCCATGCAGCCCTCCAGTTTTCATGGAGAGGCTACTGGAAGTTAGTCTCATGAGGGATTAAAAAATAAATGGAATTCCACTCCTGCCATTTGCAGTACCTATCAATGCAGGAACTATGAAACTCCTCATTTGTTGCCAAAATGAGAGGGCTGGGCCAATAAACCTTTGCTCTGGGCCCCTCCAGGCATTTGCAAACCTCCATAACACATCCTTGTCTCCATCTAGGGGAAGTGAGAAGGCAAAACTATGAAGTCTTTACCGTTTGTCTTGGCACCTCCAGTTCCTTCTGACCCACCCTTTTCTTTCCTTTGTGCTGTTCCTTCCTGTCTTTGCTTACCCATTTTGGAAACCCTGTTATCTGGCTCACAGCTCTCTCATCTCTCTCAGAAGGTCTGAGGCCAGCCATTCAAAAAGAACTATAAAGTGGCATGCATTCCTCTTGGTTCAGAATGCAATAATGCATTTTTTACAGGAAATAACTTCTCTTATGTGAGGAGACTGGTTTTCTTGAATGATTTATGGAAAGCCATGTCCTCCCTTCCTTTAGAGCCACAACCACCCCACCCTAGCACGAATTTAAGTCCGAGTGTTACCTGCATTTAAGGCTTTGTTGCTATGGAGACTATTTCAAGCATTAGGAGCTGGCAGGTGGGGCAGCCATTTTGGGAGCAGAGGGCCCTTCCTGATAGCTCAGAAATCACACCATTCACCTGAACTGGTATTGTTCAAGAAGGTAGCCACAGCCACATGTAGCTGTTTAAATTCAAATTAATTAAAATAAATAAAATTGAAATCCAGTGCCCCAGTTGCTCCAGCCATATTTCAAGTGTTCAGTAGCCACTTGTGGCTAGTAGCTGCCATATTGGACAGCACAGAACATGTCCACCTTCGCAGAAATTTCTATTGGACTGTGCAGCTCTGAGATTATATTCAAACCATGGCTGAGTTTTACTTTCAGACGTAAAATTCACACTGCAGCAATCTAACCAATTACATAAAAAGGCCAGCCATGATAAAAAGTTAAGCCATAATTATGCAAAACAATTATTCTCCTACACATAAAAGGACCAGAGACAACATTTTTCTTTATGTACCAAAGAAAGAACATAACAAAGACTTCCTAGATACAGTAAGGACTGAACTGAAATGCATTAGGAAAACAAAAAATCAGTTTATTTTGTAAACAGGGTTTGTCTTTGGATCTCTTTGTAAAGAGGTACTTCATAATCATAATGGTTCTCACACAATACTCTAAAATACATACAAATATTTCAGTCTTCATATTGTTCTTTTACTCTCTAATAAAAACACACCATGAGAGCCTGCAGTGTTATAATTTGATATATCAAACATAAAGCACAAGCTGAGTCCCCAGCCCTTGGGCAATGGGGTTGTAAAGTACAGAACCCAAGAACCAAAGAGACTAGTGTTAGGAACAAAAAAAGTTCACATGACAGCTATTCACAATGACCCTCCTGGTGCCTTGGCAGCTGAGGACTCTTGTCTTTGCCTCACACAAGTCCGGGTTAGTGCTTGCTTTCTCATTTGCATCAGAAGCAGTAGCGTTTCCTTCCCTGGGGTTCTCTCGGCCCATTGCTCTTGCTGCTGCCATTTTGTTGCCTATCAACAGCCGGCCAGTGGCCTCAATGATGTAGGGTAGCAGCGTTGTGAAGGGGGAACACCATGGAGGGTGACAAATTGCAAGCCAGTGCAATTTCGAGAATGGCCTGTTTGTTGGTTGAACTTCAGAGAAGAAACACATTCCCATCCCTGAGACACCCCATCAACCTCAGTCTGCATTTCTCTCTGAAACACAAAATACAAAATGGCAAAAGGGGGGTAGCAGAGATTGAATTCTGTAGGCCATCCCAGCCTCTTTTTCCCTGTGTATACTCCAGTCTTCACTTTTGTTGGAAGAGATAAACAGGACCAAGCATGTTTTAAAGCTAACTCCCTTTCCCCAGAATGGCTTATCCTCAGGGCAGTTTACCACACAGAAACACCCAGAATCAGCTTCTCTATTTTGAGTAGGAGCTGAAACACATCCCAAAGATCCTTGTTCTGCCTCACCTATACCCCAACCTTACCCTATTTCTCCTGGTGGCCTGTCATGAGACCTAAAGAGCAACTAATCAAAATTGTATCAATCACTCAACCAATATGTCTTGGCACCCATTATGGATCCAATCTCCTTACTTTCATGGAGCTTCCCTATCAAGACATTCCCCTCTGTTAAAACGTAAACACACGACAAAGGAGGAGGAGGAGCTAGAGTCACCTTGGTGAGAATAAGACTTGATGAGGATCTAGCCAATGATGACCAAGTGAAGTCTAAGACAGACAGCAGGGATGAAGGAGCTGAGGACAGGAGGACACATGGAGACCACACCTGGGTCAGAAATATCAACAGCATGAGTGAGCACCCAAAGGAGAGACAGAAGGCCTGTGAGGGCCAACCTTGGCAACATCAATGAGCCCAAGCTAAAGCTCAAGACTTGGTCCTCCTCCATTTCACCATCGAGAAGCTGCCCAAGGTTAGTTACAAGCACCTAGTCCTTTTCCTTTGCCTATTCTTTAGCTTTGTTCATTGTTTCCTCCAACATTTAGGTGTGATTTAACCAGAAGAGTAGCATTCAGAACATTTGTTAAATCTCAGAATATCACTTATTAATACACAACCCTAAAATAATAAACCTTTTTCTTTATTATAGTCAACTAAGGAAAATAAGCAGCAATTCATCTGTAGTGCCAGCTTTCCCCTTGCTCTCATGTTCTCAGGGAGAGGCGTCAGTGCAAAGATGTTGGGCTGGGAGTTTACTGGCAGGCACTTTCTTGTCTTTCAGGCTGGGATGGGAATGTTTTGTTGGAAGAGATAAACAGGACCAAGCATGTTTTAAAGCTTGCAAAGGAAAATCAGTAGGCTTAGCTACTGAGCTGCCCTGTGACCCTACCGAAATGACAGTTTTAATTGCACTGGAGGATAAGCTAATTACGGTCAGAGAAAGTTAACACTAGGCTTGCGATGAACGACACATTCTTTTTCTGGGAAACTTAGTACACAGGTGACATCTTTATGCAAGTCAAGTGCTCCTTCAAGAGTTTGGAAAGATATTTAAACCAAACAAGTTCAAGATAAAGGGGTGAGGACACAAAGAGTTTCTGTGTGGGACTGTGAAGGTTGAGTGGTGAGCAGGAAGTAGAGTTCAAAAGAGGTAGAATAATAGCTCACAAAAAGCAGCAAGAAGTGGGAAAGAGCAATTAATTGGATCACTCTGTTAAGGCTCAAAACAGTCTGATAAAAAACAACGTAATATCCTGATTTTCCCAAGTTAGGTTCCCAAATCTTCCATGTGACTAATAATTAAAGCCAGTTCTTGGGAAATAAATTCTTTAATTTGTATATTCAAGAGAGGGAAATGCAGTTAGCCCTGGACCTTACTCCAAATTTTCTTTTGAGAGGTAAATTCCTTAAGATCCTCAAAAAGACCTTTGGAAGGTTTCTAAGTAGCCATGAAGAATTTGAGGTCCTAATGAAAGGACCAGGGAACAATCTTCACTTCCAAATGTCCAGCCACATCCTACACAACCTGCAGATTTTTCCCTTGAAGACTCACTGCCAGCATCAGCATGTTCTTCAGGGACTCTCACTGAAGATATTGTCATTTTTTCTATTTGTTTCTCCATTTTGTTACCCCATTTGTGCACTCACAGGCACACACATACACTTGCCAACTTCATCATGAATTTTGGCAGGAAAGGACCAGTGGTCAATCTAAAGTGAGCAGAGGGGTCTCAGAACACAGAGATCTTTTCCCCACCTTCAACTCTGGGGAGGAGTGTTATTCAAGGTTTATGTCTGAAAACAAAACATATGAGAAAAAGGCACTGAAGTACATGGTATCAGCAGTTAAGAATGAAAAGACAAGATGTTTCTTTATAGGGGGAGTGTACTCTCTGCTTCCAGGTATAGTCATGGGTTCTTCTCTCCTTCAGGAGGAAGAAGAGAAGCATAACATGGCCAAGAAGATGAGATGAAACAATGGAAGACACATCACACTGTTGGTGGGAGGGCTGAGCTGACTGGCTTCACCAGGACACTCTGAGACTGAGGGTTCCATGCCCAGGACAGTAGAGGCTAAAACCAGCAGCTTACAGAGCCCAGGAATAGAGGAGCTCCTATAGTCAGTGCTTCTCAAACTGAAGTGATCATCAGAGTCATCTGTTATAACACATACCTGAGCCCTTCAGGCCCCAGAGATACTGATTCCCTGGGTCTGGAGTGAATCAAATAAATTTGTGTGTCTATCAAGCTCCTAGGTGATGCTGATGCTGTTCATTCTATGCAATAAACTTTGATAGACACATTTCTGCAAGAGAGCTTAGTTAATAGTCAAGAGGCTGGGATTTTATGGGAAACTCAGTCTCCATTTTAGTTCAGCAGGTAGTATAATGGTATATTCTTGGTAGAACATGGTGATGATTTGCTTGCAGGTGAGAAAGATTGACTGTTCAGTGGGGCCCATGGTCCCAGGAACTAGGGAGGGCCCTTTGTAACAGAATTGTCTCCTTCACAGTGACCACACTGAGAAAAGGTTCAAATATACACTCAGCTCTTTGGAGCCTTCTCTAAATTAATGGAAAGGCTTGTTATTCTGTTGTTCCATTTCTTCTTGTTTACAGTCTTTAAGACTCAAATCAAGCTATTCCGGCATACTCTACCAGCATTTTTCCCTCCCCTTCTGCACAAGCAGTGGTTTATATCTAGACCTATTAAAATTCCTTGGAGATTCATGAACACCTGTCAGAAGAACTGAGAATCACATTAGCTCCAGAAAGAGAGCTGAGATTGTCAAACACACTGGGTTTGTGTGGTGTTGAACTTGATTTGGTGGTGATGGGAACAGACTCTCACTAAAGGGAATTACAGGTACATGCACAATACTTTTAACTGAAAAAGTCTATGACTTCCAGGCAGGTGCATTCTGTTTGGCCACCTAAAAACAGTGTCCCCAGGTGATTTTTGTGAGATAGCCACCTTAGTTACTGGTTAAAAGCCTTACTTCCACCATAAAACCATTTCAGCACTTGTTCATTAAATTTAAAGCATCAAAGAGGATTTTCAGATCTGGAAAACATTTATGAAAAATTTAAATGGGGTGTCACTCTAGCGGTGTAAGTGGCATGGCTGTTTGATTTTCAACTATTTACAGATGTATCTTTCTCTGGGATTAAGGCATCAATTTTCCAGGAGAAATTGTATATGCAAAGTTTTGACCAAATTTGTCATAGATGAAAATTAGTTTAAAACTAAATAGTGTGGAAATGTTCCCCTGTATGTAGTGTGTGTCTCTGTTTGTGCGAATGAGAGAAGGAGAAACATTTTTTTCAACTTGTGTATTGCTTTATAGCTCTCAGTATCTGAAATTCTGCATGAGAAAATTTAAGAACTTGATGTTCTATTCCCATTTTAGTTTGGAATTCCTGAGTTCCAAAGTTGCCAAATCTTCTCTTTCCTGGTTCATATTTATGTTTGGGAACTTTCTTTAAATAAATATCTGGGAACGGGTCACTTAAGACAATGCCAAAAGACAATATGAACTGGGAACATATCTGGCCCTCTACAAGTCTAGGAGTTTTCTCAAATATTGTTTTTCTGCCATAGATTCCAGAAAACGAATGACCCTCTGACCCAGACTTTCAACCCTGGGGGGAAAAGCGGGAAGAAAAGTTTAAGTTTCAGCCTAGGATATTTTTAAAAAATTGAACATTTTCTGTAATTCACATTTTAGTTATTGTTTGTCAGTTCTTACTCTTAAAATGATTAGAAGTAGCTTACAAAAGCACATACAGTACTTTAAAAAGCAAGCCAGAGAAAATGGGGAAAGAGAAAAAAAGAATTGCCATAAGTTCATTTCACGGTAGGCTGTATATTTGGATCTGGTTTTCCTATCAGCCCACCCAAGGAAGGAAACACTGTTTTGAGACTAATAGGGAAAAAATCAATTGCTCAAGATAAGTACAGCTAGTCCTGCACTAAGACCTAAGTCAAACTTTTTCACATGGCTCATTAGAGAAAGAATATCCTATAATATTCTCAACAGCATGCCTATACGGAATAATGAGTTTTAAAGGACTGCGTTCTGTTCACCCCACACTGGAGGCCAGTGTCTCCACCCCAAAGGCCAGTTCAATTAGAACAATGCTATTAAGGCAGAATGACATATTCCTGAAAACCAGCTGTACCATAGTCTGGCTTCATCCAAGAAAAGAAGATGCATACCTAGCAAAACGGATGGACAGCATATCTTTCAGACAGTCCTCCCTAGATATTATTTCATGAATGCAAATCTTAGATAAATGTTGAACAATGCACCACTATCTTCCTCCTGTGTATCACGTGGGGAGCTTTAAAAACTGCAGTTCCAAAGCAGGACCCCAGGTCTGGCAGAATCTCTGGGTGAATATCCTGGCCATTGTTATTGTGTAAATGTCCTGTGGCAATTCTGAAGGACAGCCAGGTTTGCTTACCTTTGCTCCTAACTACTCCACTCTGGTAATCCATGAATGTGCTTCATCCAATGCCTTCTTCAACTGTGTTGCTGGTTCCTTTAACTGTCTTGCAGCTGCTTCTCTGATTCGTCCTTCTTTCTGTGGTTTCCTACATGGTTCTGACCCCTTTTCTTCTTTGCCCTGTTCACTCTCACCCTTAGCAACACAGACACACACATACATTCAGTCACCCTAGCACAAATCTCTTTCTCCAAAATTAACTTCTTTATCAATACTTTTAACATCCTACCAGGCATCTTCACCTGAATCTCTCCAGGCTTTTAAACTCATATCAGTTAATCCATTCTTTTTTGTGATTAGCTCCATTATCAATATTTTCCATCTGGGAGGATGATAACGGTACTTTTCCAGTTATGCAGATTTGAAACCTCAATGTCAAGGTCCTCTCTCTCTTGCTCCCACCCCCATTTACAATCAGTTGAAAAGTCCTTTAATGGTATTTCTAAAATCTCAATCCTGTGTCTCAATCTTCATTCTCTTCTCTCTGCTCATCAGTGTATCTCACCTAGAATTATGGGACTCTAAACTCCTTCAGTCTAGAAACTTAGGGGAGAGTGGGAATAGGTTGGATAGGATTAGGTTTTTGATTCCTAAAGCATACCTCCAATCTTAAAAATCTTTTATTTACCAGAATGAGTTGAAAGTTCTTCTACCATCTGACTTCAACCCACCTTTCCAAACATCCTGACACCATGCAAATTCTGCACTTTCCCATCTCTTTGCCAATGCTCACACTGTTCCCTCCAGTGGAAACATCTCTCTGCTCCCACCCAAATAATGCCCAAATCCCACCCAGTATTCAAGGCCTATTTTATTCAACTGTGTATCCCATGCACCAATTAGAATGATATCTTTCCCAAAGTTGGAGCTCAGCCAACACTGAATGACTGAGGGAATGAATAAATGTTCATTTCAGAATATTCTTTTGGCTGCATCATCCAGGGATGTTTTCCAACTAACAATTAAGCCACAATTCATATGAAAATCTATCAATGTAAGTGTATCTCCCCCCTTATTTCTCATTTCTTTGGCTCAGTCCTTGCAGGGGAACAGTCTTGGGGAGCTCCTTTGGCACTCCGTAAAAACCAGTGAGAAAAGCTTTCGTATAGGACCCCTCAGGGGATGCAGAAAACCTTTCACATGAGCCACGTCACACTAGTGTCTTCTTAACAAGAAACGGGCCTCACCCGTGAGGGGCAAGCCTAGGCATGACGTACAGCAAGCACAAGCTAGAAACCCGGCATGGCAGCTCAGCACAAGGGCAACAGCTCGGTGAGGGCAGAAGTCTGGGGACAAGAACGCAGCCTTCGCTCTTCCCCTGCCCACTATTATGGGTGCAATGACACCACAGGACCCTGTGATTCATCAGAGGAAAATAGCCGGGCAACAGGAGTAGAAAGAGACCTCATTAAGACGAAACAGGGTCTGCTATCCTTGAGTCAGACAAAAGAGAATATGAAATTGATGTGGTCAGCATTACTGTCACGCTGCATTTGAAAAGAATCAAACCAAGTGGCAATTGACAGCACTTCAGGAGGAAAACAACCCACAAATGAAACAGAGGCATGTTGAATGTAAACCTCGAGTCTTAAATGCATTATAATATGGCTTTACAGTTGATTTCCTCCCACGGTGAGATCATTCAGATCAAATCTATAAAAGGTACAAGGTGTATACATTTAACATGCTTTTGTCAAAGCCCTACAGCAAAGGGTGGTGGTGGGATTAATTTAATTACCAAATTCTCGGCCTCTTAAAATAAGCATGGGCATGTTTTTGTAGTGTTGAAAAGACGAAGCGCTTCACAAAAGGGGGATGGAAGAGGAAAGCCGGTGGCCCTTGACTTGGAGAGTATCACTGCCCCGGTCACAGTCCTGCAAACACCCTTGACTATTAAATAAACAGGGTGTTGTTATCCAACATTACTTTGCTTCCTGCCACATTCCAAAAATGTAGGTAAGATGGAGGCATTTGTTTAGAGTGCCTCTTAGCTGGTGAGCCACAGTCTGTAAATGTGAAATAGCCGTCATTTAGTTGAAAGTTTACGTTCTGGAGTCACTGCAAAGGAAGACAATCAACATGCTTTAGTTTGAGAAGCAAATGGTACCTAGTGGCCTTTCACCCCACATCAGATTTGATACGGCTTGTTGTTGTTTACTGCTATTTATTGATCAACAGAAGAAAACTTGGTTGGTGATAATTTTCCCAACAAAAATATCTTTAGGTTTTCCATTCAAATCCTTCAAAGGTACTATCCTGGGTCTCCCACCCAGCAACCATCTCCACCCTTTCATCTCCCAGTCTTTGATCTCCTCTCCCCTCCGTCTCCACATTGCAAATAGCCAAAGAGCAGCATTGAACTAAAGAAGGAGACTTTAGGCTTCTTTGGGGGGCAGCAGTTATCACATGTATTTGGGGGCCCCTAACTTGAGGAACTGGCACATAATGTGAGACCATAATTTAAAAAGAATTAATATACAGTCTCTCTTAATTTTTAAAACTTCAAGTTAAATATTTTTATATGTGGTAGATATTGCATTGCTTAAAAATATCTTGTTTTTTGATCATTTCCCTAGAAGAGAATGTTTGTTATATGGAATAAACCTTTGGAGACCATCATCTTATTGGACACACAGCTCTTCAGCCGACTGTGACAGCAGTAATAAAGGGTGTAGTTCTGTGCTGTGGGAAAAGACAAAGTAAACAAAAAAATGCAATATGTTCCTCACAGAGATTTGCTTTGAAACATTACCCATAATAACTGCAAAAGAGGGAAATACTTTCCCATCATTCTTCATAAATCTACCTCATCTGAGCAGTTGGTTTAAAACTAAGAAACACCCGCTCTTCTGATTTTAATCTTATTTCTTACAATAAATAAATTCCCTCAACCAGGCAAAGGGGTAACGTGATCAAGGGCAAAACAATAAACTGGAAATGCAGATTCTCAATGTTGTCTCCAGCTGACCAGCACTCCATGAATCAGTTTCTGAAGCTTTCTGATCCAGCTTCCCCCTCTGCAATGTAACATTCAACAACCGACATCTCACAGATGAAGAGAAAATTCACCCAAAAACAATCACGAGAAAGCCTCTGTTGGAAGATCTCGAACTTTGTGAATGCTTAATTCAAATCACAACATTTACATTATTTTAATGGAACTTCCATAAGAGACTCACCTTTCCAGCTTTGGCCCTCCAAAAGTTTCCAAGGAGAATTACAAGGAGAAGGCAATGGGGTTAAAACAATCTTTTTCCATATCCAAGAGACCAAATAAATACAGTGTGTGTGTGGTACGGCAGGAGAAGAGGAAACACAGGGAATCCTACGTTAACCTTGCTCCACATCCCTCTGCCAATCCACCCCTACACTGGGTGAGGCCTCTACTCAAGCAGAGATCGGCAGTTTCCTCCACAGGCGGTGCTGAGGTTAGAAAACAAGCAAGCACTACAAAAAATCACCACCCTTTAATTTTTACTGTGAAAAATTTGCGTTTCATTTTTGCTGTGAAAACACAGCAAAGTTATTGGTTAATGAATTATATGGTTACGTATTAAAAGAGATTTTCGTACATGATTTAGAAAAACTGTGAAATCCCACAAAAAAGAGGAACCATCATTTCAACATTAATATAACTCCTTCCCCCACCCATTTCTCACAATCGTGTACTCTTATATTTAATCTTTGGCAGTGGTTCCCATAGCAACTCCTCCCGGCTGTAGTGTTGCTGAAGGCTACTGCTGTCTTGAAACCCAGTCCTGCCCTGGCAGCACTTTCTCCCCTCTCTCCCTTCCTCTTTTCATTTATTTGTTTTATACTAAGCCCTAGGTATCTCAGAACTCTCCTTGCACTGACCATCAGAATCCTGCCAGAGATGAGAACATGAGATCCCTTGAAAGGCAAAAGATGTGTTATTTTTGGGGGGGTTGGTTTAGTTTTGCTTTTCAAAGCAGAGATCCTGGTCTACTGAAATCTGTACACTCCCTCCCCACTTTCACTGTCCTTAAAAGCACTGATGAACGTGAGGAGGCACTCTTTAAGGGGTTTTCATTAAAATCAGTCCCTGAAGAGTAAAAACATCACCTCTGGTCTGCCCTCGGTTCTAGAGTGACCAGGAAAACAAGCTCCTAGAAACCCCCGTGTAAGAACTCATGGGGTGGCATAGCCAGAGCTTGCCCTGGTGGCTGTGGGATTGTGTAATGCTTAAGAATTCAAATGGTGGAACATACTTCTAATTTCCTTCCTCCAATTTGTTCCTCTGCCCCCAGATAATACCAGCTCTGAGGAGTGGGTTCAGGGACTAGAAAATCAAATATTATTATTAATCACTGTAATTACTTTTCTTGGCCCAACTGTGGAGCTGGGAAGCAAACCAAATTCTCTTGAGTGCAGTCTAAGCTAAAGCATGTTGCTGAGCCACCATTACCTCACCCTTAGTCATCTTAAACTAGAAAGAATATTACTGCAATTTTTTTCTAAAATATAATTGAGCATGTTTATTTGCATACACTGAACTCATAAAAAACAAGGTTTAAAGCACTTCTCCCTAATGATCGAGAAAAAAAACTTGTCTCTAACTCCCAAATGTCAAAAAAACTTCAATGTAAACAAAATTTTTAGCTTAAAGTTACTTACTTACATTGGTATGAAAATGCACTGCTGCGTAGCAGTTGAAGAAGATTAAAGTTTCAGAGTTAATAATGCTTAAATACCTTGTTTGAAATTATAGCATTTATAATTCTAATAACTTGGTAGCACATTTTCTTTTCTAATAAATGTATATCCAGGGCCTCCATTGCTGCAAAATGCTAAGGGATACCATTACATTGAAGAAATCCTATGATTTGTGTATTTATTACGACCATTCTCCAGGAGATAGAATTAAACTCTTTTGTTCTTTAAGATTAAAAAAAGAAAAACAGCATACTATGATAATTTTTTTGAGAGTGGGAAGTAAAATATCTCAAGGAAATCGCGCCTTTTACTAATTTGCACAAAGTCAAATATTAAATACATTACACTCATCTCTTTTAAATCCATCAATAGGGGCTAAGAATATGCTCAAACATTTTGATTGAGATGTCTGGTCAAATAAAGCTATTGGTTATTTTGTGCTGTACCCAATGAAAATTTAAAAGTACATTAGAATTTTTCAATCAGTGGATTTACTACCAGACAGACAAGTTTGAGACTGTATGAACTCAACATTATTGACCATCTATTAAAATGCCACAGTGACTTAGCACTATGGGTGGCAGGAAAACAAAACTTTCATTTTCATAAGTTAGTTTAGACACACTGCATTCCTCTTTGATTTCATGCACGTCAATTTATTTCATCCAGTCTAGTTTCTTCATCTGAAAAATACATCGGTTACATATCCCTAAGATCTCTTGAATTATATATTTTATGAGATTACGAATTGAATACACTGATACTTCAGCAATGTATAATTGGACTGCAGTCAAAGAGACACAGCCTTTAAAAAATATTAGTATTTCATGGGTCAAATGGCAGCACATAAGACATTCAACTAGGCCAACTCCTTTATTCTTTTTTTTAAAAATACGTATATTTGGTTATAGTTGGCATACAATAGACTGCACATAATTTAAGCATACACCATAATAAGTTTTGACATATGTATATAGCCAAGACCAGCACAATCAAGATTATGAACATATCCATCACCCCCATAATTTCCTTGTACCCCTTTTTAATCCCTCCTTCCTGTCCTTCCCCTCCCCTAACCCCATTCCCGTTCCCAGGCAACCATTGATCTGCTTTATGTCACTACAGATTAGTTTGCATTTTCCAGAATTTTATATAAATAGACTCATACAGCATACATCCTTTTTTTGCAGTCTGGCTTCTTTCACTTGGCATAATTACTTAGCGATTCATCCACGTTGTCAATATCGATAATCCATTCCTTTTTGTTGCTGAGCAGTATTCCTTCATACAGAGATACCAGAGTTTATCTAGGAACTTTTTGATGAATATTGGGGGGGGGGGGGTTTCCAGTTTGGAGTTAATACAAATAAAGCTGCTATGAACACTTGTGTATATATCTTTGTATGGACATATGTTTTCATTTGTAGGGGTAGAATGGCTGAATCACATGGTAGGTGTATGTTTAACTTTTTTAAAAGGCAAACTGTTTTCCAAAGAGGTTGTATATTCCCACCAGCTGTGGAAGAGAATTCCAGTTGCTCTACGCCCTTGCCAACATTGGTAACATCAGTCATTTTAACTTTAGACATTCTAATCAGTGATACCTCATTTGGTTTTAATTTGCATTTCCCTAATGACAAATGGCACTCAGCATCTTTCTATGTGCTTACCTGGCATCCATATATCTACTTTGGTGAAATGTCTCTTTAAATCTTTTGTCCATTTTGTTTTGGGTTGTTTGTCTTCTTATTACTGAGTTTTGAGACTTCTTTATATATTCTGGATACAGGTCCTTTAGCTGATATGTAATTTGCAAATATATTCTCCCAGTCTGTATTTGACTTTTCATTCTCTTCACAGTATCTTCAAAGATCTGAGTTCTTAATTTTGAAGTCTAATTTATCTTTTTTTTCTTTTATAGATTGTGCTTTTGGTGTTCTATCTAAGAAATCTTTGCCTAAACAAATATCATGGAGATTTTCTCCTATGTTTTCTTCTAAAAGTTTTTTAGTTTTATGTTTTTTATTAGGTCTATAATACATTTAGAGTTAATTTTCATATGTGGTGCAAGGTGTGGACTGAAGTTCATTTCTGCATATATATGGCTATCCAATTGTAGAGTACCATTTGTTGAAAAGACTATCCTTTTTCTGCTAAATTGCCTTTGCAAAAGGAATTTTTGTCAAAAATTCATTCATCATATATGTGTAGGCCTGCTTATAGACACTCTATTTTGTTTTATTTATCTATTTGACTATCTTTGCACCAATGTCACTGTACTGTCTGAATTACTGAAGCTTTACACTAAGTCTTGACGTGTAGTATAAGTCATTCAACTTTGTTTTCCTTTTTCGAAGTTGTTTTGACTACTCTGTCCTTTGTATTTCTGTGTGACTTCTAGACTCAGCTTGACAATTTTTTTTTTATTTTAATAAAAGCATGCTGGGATTTTGATTGAATTGCTCTAAATCTACAGACCAATTTGGAGAAAACTGGTATCTTAACAGTAGTAAATCTTCCAACCCATGGACACAGTACATATTATTTATTTAAGGCTTCTTTTTTAAAAATGGTTTTTAGTTTACCAGTTTCCCACACCTTTTGTCAGACTTATTCCTAACTTACACCTAAGTATTTCATATTTTTGTTGCTGTTGTCAATATTGTTTCTTTTAAATTCAATTTCTAATTATTTGTTGCTGGTATGTAGAAATATAATTGATTTTTTGTGTATTCATATTGTACCTTGAAAGTTTACCAAACTCACTTATTAGTTCTAGCAACTTTTTAGAGTCCATTCAATTGTCTACATAGAGGATTATGTTATCTGCAAATAAAGACATTTTACTTCCCTTCCAATCTATATGCCTTTCATTTCTTTTTCTTGCCCTGTTGCACTGGCAGAACCTCCAGTACAATGCTGAATAGAAGTGGCGAGCACATACATCTTTGCATTGTTTCTGACCCTTGGAGGAAAACGGTCTTTACATTAAGTATGATGTCAGCTCTAATTTTTCATAGAAGCCCTTTATCAGGTTGAAGAAGCTTCCTTCTATTTCTAGTTTGTTGAGCATTTTTATCAGCAATGGATGTTGGATTTTGTCAAATGCCTTTTCTGTGTCTATTGAGATGATTGAATGATTTTCATATTTATTAATATGGTGAATATATAGATTTTGAATGTTAAAACAACTTTGAATTTCTGGAATAACTCCCACTTCGCTATCATTTATTCTCCTTTTTACATATTGTTGGATTTGCTTTGCTAAAATTTCCTTAACAATTTTTGCATCAATTTTCAGAAGAGATATTGATCTATATTAATGTTTTTTTAAACTTGCAAATTCTTAGTTTGGTTTTGATACCAAAGCAATGATGATCTCATACAATGAGTTGAAAAATATTTCTTCCTTATCATTTTTCTGGAAGAATTTAGTATAATTGGCATGACTTGTTCATTAAAATTTGGCAGAATTCATGATTAATGCCATTTGTGCCTGGAGTTTTCTTTATGGAGAAAGTTTTAAATATAAATTCAACTTATTTAATAAATAAAGGATTTCAGATGTTCTATTTCTCTTTGCGTAAGCTTTGGTTATTTTTGTCTTTCAAGAAATTTGTCTCTTTCAACTCAGTTATTTAATTTACTAGCATAATAATGTTCTTCATATTATTTCTTTATTACTCTTTTCATATATGTAGGATCTGTAGTGATGTTGCCTCTCTCTTTCCTGACACTGGTAACTTATGTCTTCACATTTATTTTTCCTAATCAGTCTGGCTAGAGAGCTATTAATTTTATTGATCTCAAAGAACCAGCACTTGGTTTCATTGATTTTCTCTATTGGTCTTTCTTTTTTTTTTTCCTAGTTCATTGATTTCTACTCTAATTTATGTTATTTCCTTTCTGCTGCTTCCTTGGGGGTTTTATTTGCTCTTCTTTCCCTTGGTTTTTAAGGTAGAAGCTGAAGTCGTGGATTTGAAATCATTCTTCTCCTCTAATTTAATGCAATATAATTTCCCTGTAAGTATTGCTTTGCTGCATGGCATGACTGTTGATATTCAATGTCTTCAGTTTCATTCAGCTCAAAATACATTTTTAGCTTCCCTTTTGATTTCTTCTTTAACCCATGGGATATTTTGTTTCCCAATACTTGGAAATTTCCCAGATATCTTTCTGTTACTGATTTCCAAATAATTCCCTTTAGATCAGAGATTTTTATGATGTGACTCTTTTTAAATTTATCAAGAACTTGTTTTACAGCGCTGAATATGGCTTATTTTGGTAAATGTTTCCGGTGCACTTGAGAAGAATGTATAGTCTGCTGTTGTTAGGTAAGGTGCTTTAAATGTTAAGTAGATTGAATTAGTTAATACTATTGCTTAATTCATCAATAGCCTCACTGATTTTCTTTCTATTCATTCTATCAATTATTGAGAGAGGGGTGTTTAAATCTCTGACTTTTATTTTGGATTTTTCTATTTCTCCTTTCATTTCTATCAGTTTATGCTTCTTGTATTTTGAAGCTGTGTAATTAAGTGCATTAACATTTATGAATATATGCCTTATGATGAATTGACCACTTTATCATTATGAAATGAACTTCTTGATCATTGGTGACATCCTTTGCTCTGAAAAGTACTTGCCTGATATTTATATAGCCATTGCAGCTTTCTTATGATTAGATTATCATTGTATGCATATGCCTTTTTCCAACACATACTTGTCTCTTTATAGTTAAAGTATGTTTCTTGTAGTTAATGTGTCTTGTTTTTTTTTCTTCCACCTGAAAATCTCTGCCTTTCAATTGGAGTGTTGGGCCATTGTAAATTCTTGTTAATTATCGAAATGGTTGAGTTATATTAACCATCTTACTATCTGTTTTGTATGTCCCAGTTTTTTTGGTACCCTTTTCCCTTTTTCTCTGCATTCTTTTGGTTTGAGTATTTTTTATTCATTTATCTATTTAAAAATCACTAATTGTCATCTTCTCTGTGCCAGGCATTGTTTCAGGCACTGGGAAAACAACAGTGAGTAAAAGAGACACAATGTCTGCCTTTTGAGACTTATATTTTAACGGGAGAAATAACAAGGAGACCAACACAGCTGGAGCAGGATGTGCAAGGAGAAGAGTGGAAGAAGTTGGAGTAAGAGAGTGTCAGATCAGCTCACATAAGGCCTTGGAGATCAAGGTAGCATGTTTGGATTTTATTCTCAGTGTGTTGGGAAGCTACCGATGTGTGAGTGTGAAAGTAACATGATCTGTTTACATTTTAAAGGATCATGCTGGCTGTCATGTGGGAAAGCTAGAGCAAAAGAGAGATTTAGAAGTCACCAGTGAGCTTCTGTAGACTTTTAAGGAAATATCTCAACTACTATATTCCAGGGAAAGAAGAATTTATGTTCTTGTGATGCAAATATATTTCTTTGCAGTCTAAGTCCCAACACACATTCTAAGTTAGTTAGGAGTCTTTTGACTGCATACAACACAAACTGATAGTGAATAGCTCAAGCCAAAAGAGGAAATTAATTGAAAGGAATTTTTCAGTGCTCTTATAGAATTGAAGGAATATTGAAAACCATGACTCAGGAAGAACAGCAATAAAGGCCAGACTTGAAACCTCAGTGTTAAGAATCTGAGGAGCTGACATTAATAAAACTCTGCTCCAAAGGCTTTAAATCCGCCAGAGTAATTGTGACACCTTCAAAGTCAAGGGAAGGGCCACCTATTCCTCATCTGTTAAACAAAGGGGTTGAACTTGCTATTCAAAGTGTGGTCCTTGGTTCATCAGCTTGTTAGGAATGCAGAATCTTAAGACTTACCCTAGACCTAGTCAATCAGAATTTACATTTTAACAAGATCCCAGAAGATTAATATATACTTTAATGCTGAGAAACCCAGACTTAATGCTCTTCCAGCTATAAAGTTCTCTGATTGCCTGAATTGAGCAGGTACTTTCCTATAGCAGCTATGCTGTGGAAGGTCTTTTGTATTCTTATGCAAATCAATTTTGATTCCATGTTGATTTATTTGTAGTGGATTTCAGTGTTATGTGTAGTTTTCTTATTGGTTGCTCTGGGTACTGTCATCTCTATCTGTATGTCTATGTCTATGTCTATGTCTATGTGGTTTTCCATGTTCTTGGTTTGCAGGTGATTTTCAATTGCATTCTGGACATTTTAGCTTTTATGTTAGGAGACTCTGGCACCTGTTCAAATTTTTTATTATAGCAGGCAATCATCTATTTTGTTGTTGCACACAGGTCTCTGTCTACTTTTGTGAGATGTGGTTACAATGACAATTTAATTTTCAGATGCTTTGGGGCACTGTCTGTTTTATCTGATGTGACTGGGGTCCCATGAACCCCTGCTGTGCTGCCTGAGGGGATGGAGTTCCCTCAAGTCAGGCTATCTGATGCCTCTAGATGGAAAAAGGGATTCTCTGGCTCACGGGGACAGAGGCTTCCTAAACCAGGTTCTTACTGTGGCAGGATTCTCTTAGCCAAAGCCGCCCACCACCAAGTGTCTCTGGGTGAAGAATGGAAGTCTCAAGCCTAATGGAGAATTAGAGCTCTTTCTGGCTCAAGCATTTGTTGTGGAGGGATGGAGGGATCCCCTTGCCAGTGCCTCTCAGATGTCTCAGGGTGGGGAGGGGCGTCTCAGGCCCCGTGGAGGAGCACTAGCTCTGGCCACTTACTGATAGTAGTTCCCTCAATCAATCTCTCTTGCCAGTGCTCTGGGGCTTACTTGATGTTGTTTATAGGCTCTTGTTGTATCCAAGGGAGGAACAAGTCTACCTGAGCCACCTTCCTTTGATAGTTTGGGTGTCAGAAAATGCGAGGTCTTGGTTACTTCTTCTATTGAGCAGGAAGATTTTAAGACACCTGCTGCTATTCCCCAAGTCCTGATGTCTCTAACCCATTTGCCTTCCTGTTTCAACCTTTTATAGTTTCCCTTTGGTTGCCTCTTGCATTGTTTCCAGTTGTACCCAGCAGGGAAAAGTGAGTCTACACCATTTTGCCTAGACTGGAAATCACTTGTCAAGTATGTTTTTATGATTCCATTTACCTCCTGGGTTTGCCTATTAGCTATAACTTTGTTGCATTATTTTAGTAATTGCTTTAGGAATTATAGTAGCTCTCTACTTGATCAGAATCTACCATCAGGTGACATTACACCACTGTGCATAGAGCATAATGATCCTATAATAGTATACCTCCTGTCCACCTTCCTAGCCTTCATCCAATTTTTGTCATTTTATGTCTACATACAATATAGAGTACACAATACATTGCCATTCCTTAAGTAGTTGATTATCTTTTCAAGAGATTTAAATAATAAGAAATACATCTGCATATTTAGCCACATAATTACCATTTTGGGATCCTCATTCCTTTTGGTAGATACAGCTTTCCACCTGGAATCATTTTCCTTCAGCTTGAAGAACTTCCTCGTAGTGTAGGTATATTGCTAATACATTTTTTTCCATTTGTTCTGTCTGAAAAAGTCTTTAATGCACCTTCAGTTTTGAAAGATGACGTTTTGCTTTTGAGTACTTTAAAGATGTCTCCTCACCATTCCTCGCTTGCATTGTTTCGGAGGAGAAAACTGCTGTCATGTTTTTCTTTGTTCCTCTGCACATAACGTGTCCTTTTTCTCTAGCTGTTTTTAATATAGTGTCTTTATCACTGTTTTTAAACAACTGAATATGATGTGCCTTACTGTTTCTGTTTGCTTAAGCTGCCCAAATGCAATATGCCAGAAACAGACTGCCTTTTAACAATGGGGATTTATTATCTTACAAGCTATAATTCTAAGGCCATGAAAATGTCCAAATTAAGGCATCTACAGGAGAGTGCTTTCTCTGAAGAAAGGCTGCTGGCATCTGGGACACCTCTGTCACATGGGAGGGTGCATGGCCGTCATCTGCTGGTCCTTCTCTCCTGGGTTTTGTTGCTTTTTAGTTCTGGCTTTAGTGGCTCTCTCAGCTTTTCCTGGGGGCTCTTTCTTTGTGCTTCTCTTGGTTTCATCTCCAGTAAAAGGATTAAGACTTATCTTGAATGGGCTGATTCACATCTCAATTGAAATAGCCTAATCAAAAGATCCAACCCACAATAGGTCTGCACCCACATGGATGGATGAAAAGAACATGGCATTTTCTGGGGTACATAACAGCTTCAAACCAGCATACTTACTGTAGTTTTCTTTGTGTTTCTTGTACTTGGGTTTTTTTAAGCTTCTTTAATTTGATGGCTTATACTTTCCATCAAATTTGGAAAAAACATTTTTCTCTCCTATCCCAATTATACCTGTATTAGGCTTTTTAAAGTCATCCCATAGTTCATTGATTCTTTCTCTCATCAGTCTATTTTCTCATTGTTTCATTTTGTATATTTCCTGTTGCTATGTCTTAAATTCACTAATCTTTTATTCTGTGATGTATAAATTGCTATTAACCACATTCAGTGTCTTCTTCATCTCAGTATTGTAGGTTTCATCTCTACAAGTTTGATTTGGTTCTTTCTTTTATATTATCTATGTCTTTACTTAACACATTAAATCTTTTCTCTAGTTTCCTGATCATATGGAATGTATATAATAATTCTTTTAATATCCTTGTCTACTAATTCTATCATCTTTGTCAATTCTGAATCACTTCTGGTTCATTAGTTTTCGTCTGCATTATGTGGTTTATTTTCCTGTTTCTTTGCTTGCCTGGTATTTTTGATTGGATACCAGACATTGTGATTCTTACCTTGGATATTGAAGATTTTGCCTTCTTGAGCTTTTCTCTGGGATGTGGTTAAATTACAGTTTGATTCTCCTGGGTCTTGCTTTTAGGTAGTGTAGTGTCAACACCATTGGAGCATTTAGTTTAGGAACAAATTTTTCTTTCTACAGAGACAAAACTCTTCTGGGTACTTACTGAAACAAAAATTAGTAGGTTTACCACTAAGACTGGTAGGAATGTGCATCATTTCCCTGTATCTCGGTTACCTCTGCACTTCATTTGGGGTAGCCTGATATCCAATATCTTGAAAAACTTTGTTTCATATATATTTTTCTAGTTTTCAGTTGTTTCAGGTGGAAGGGTAAATCTGGTCGCTGTTAATTCATCTTGGCCTAAAGTAGAAATTTTACCCTTATATTCTTTACATAAAAAAGTGATCTGGAAGGAACAAGAATGAATGTGGAGATCCAGTGGGGAGGCTATGTCGGGTAAGACCAGGATGGTGGCAGTGGAGTTGGAGGGAAGTAACTACATTTGATATTTAGGGGGTACTTGATGACTATGCAGGAGCAGGCAGAGGAGGGAAGAAGGAGATAATCTATGCAATTGGATGCATGGAGATGCTGTTTAATGACATGGAAAACTCTGGAAGAGGAGCTGGTTTGGGGGGAGATAAGTTCAATCTGGAACACATCCAGCTTGATTTTGATGGGTAGGGTGTTTATGGAGTAACTCATTAAAAAGTAAGGCTAGAAGAAGAAATGGGATGAAAGAAAGTAGGTTAAAAAATAAGAAAAGAACTGTGGCTGCGCCTTTCTCTGATATGCTATGGATCACTACTATTCTTGTTTGTAAGGGGCAAGAAACATGGAAGTTTCACTGATCGATTCTGATTGCAGCTAATATATCAATAAATAACAAAAAGAGCTTCAACTTCTGATAATCTAATGAGAAATGTTAATGATTTATATGAATGGAGTAGATATTTCATAATGAATTCCCTGTAAGTAATTGTTTTTATATATTTGAAAATTCTCAATTTGCATCATCAGGCTTTTCGTTTACAAGCTGTTACATACCTATCAAGAAAACACTGACCCCAAATGAAGATAGCAGGTTGATATCCAAAGCATGAAAAATATTGAGTCAGGTTGAGAAAGCAAAGTACAAAAATTCACCTTAGTATTCTAAGAAGCTTAGTAGTAGCACAAAGGACAAAAACACTTTCTGGCATAAACATAAGAATTTTTGAATATATAAAAATAATTACTTACAGAAAATTCATTATAAAATATCTGTACCTTTAGCAATAATAATGACTTTAATATTCCTAGTTCTACAGTCAGAGGTTGAAGCTATTTTCATCTTTTATTGACACATTAAAAGCCAGCAGGATTGTTTCAGGCTGAGTCCAAACAATCTGATTATGAGCCAACATCAAACGTGTAGACAGTTTTAGGCAGGAATAGCAAACACCTGCTGAACTTACCATCATGTTTAATCTTTGTGCTGAATTTTGAGATATAAGATCACAGTTTAAATACTTGTCTAACAAAACAGCATCAAGCTTAAGACATTGACCTTTATTTGTCTAAAACACACAGAGCACTCTCTCTCCTGCCAATGAGCATAGCTGTCAGAAGCTCTGTGTGCAATCACAAAACACCCTGAAGATTGCAGGTTGAAGCATGGATATTAAGTATACATTTAATCAGCTGGGGAAGGTGAGAAGTAGCATTACACTGACTAATTTCAATAGCAACTCTAATGGGCTCTTAATTATATTTGGTGTGTGGTAGATCCATTTAGTTGCTGATTGCAAGACAGAATGGCAAATATTGACAGGTTTACCTCCCTTTATAGACAGTGCACACATTTTAAAAAGAAACCCATATCCTCAAACGATGTTGTTGAGCATGAAATTGAGGAAACACCTTTGTAGGGCAATTCAGCAACACCTATCTGAATTGCATAGGTACTTAGACACCCTTTGCTCCTATAATTGGAGTCTAATGCTTTATTCTACAGATAGTTTCACGTGTGCACAATGACACTTACACAAAGATAGTCATTACAGAGTTTATGGTAGTAGCAAAATATTGGAAGCAGTCTAAATGTTTATCAGTAGGGAACTGAATAAATTATAGTATGGCCATACAATGGAATAAAATGCAGGTATAAAAATAAGAAGATAGTATATCTATTTGTACTGATTTAGAACAATTGCTAAGATTATAGGTATGTGAAGAAAATAAAATACAGGAGAGTCTATAACATACTACTATTTATAAGTATACATATTATGTATATATAAATAGATGTTTATCTCTGAAAAGATACATAAAAAACCAGTAATCATAATTGTCTCTGGAAAGAAGAACTGGAGACTAAAGAATTAAGGAACCAGGGAGACAGCAAAAGATTTATGCTTCACTGTATACTCTTTATATGCTTTGAATATTTTACCATATGATATATATTACTTACTCAAAAATTAAAAATTAAAAATCCATAAAATATTGAAAACTGTATCAAGCTCCATTACAAACTTTGACATGGCTTCCAGAAAAATATTTGACTAGCTGATGGAGTAGAAGTCATTAAGAATGCACCAAATCCATTTAAAATAGCATATTTAAAGGAAATTAGGAAGTTTCTGATAAAACTAACGGTCATTAAAAAGAAGAGAGAATAGAAACAACGGAGCTAGGATGCTTTCTTTGCTCGGCACATTAACTTCAAATTCTGAGAGAAAAATAATGACAGCTTTCCTGAACCAAAGACAAGTCTGAAAAGTCACTTCGTGCCTGTCAGACCCTCCTCCTTCTCTTCGGTAGCTCAGACCCTGTGGTTTCCCAGCATTTATTTGGCTTTTATAAATAAACAGCTTGGTCTGGCTAATGAGAGGAGAATCAGAAAACTGGGAAAAGAAACCATTTAAAATGGAACTGTACATGAACCAAAGGAGAGTGTTTACTGGGATTTGTACCCAAAAACAGATCATCTCTAAGGCAATTGCTCCCATTCCTTTTAATAGCTTAACATTCTGAAATACAAATATTTTAGTTGCTAAATTTCTATGTAAAGAGCTGTAAATTTCTATCTATTAAAAATGTCTTTCATTGCACATTATTTGTATGTTTATGGAAGAGTATAGACTGTATAGAACATGGGTAAGTGCATAAAATAAAATATGTCATGGGTAGAGTCACCATCTGAGTAGTTCTACAGTGCTTTGTAGCACAGAAAAAGAACATCCAACAGGGAGTATCCCTTTGCAAATTTTATTAGGAGATATAAAATATACACTTAAAATCATGTTTTTGCATTTCTAAATATCAGTCACTGTTAACACTTCAGCTCCTATTCTAACAAGTATTTTTTAATGGTCCTTGTTCAAGACCTTAGAATACCAAAGGCATATTTTTTTAATTAGACATAAAGAATGGGTGTTTTGTTTTCCTTTTTGGTCAGTTTTAACAATCGTAAGCTAAGAGACCCTAATGAGGACAGGGACAGTAGCCAGCAGTTAAAGAAGCAAATCACTGGATTGAGGACATACCTCAAACAACAAATTGGCCCGGTCATGAATTGACTATGAGAAAAGTCACTTTTTAGCCATGTCAGTTGTTAACAATTACCTTCATTAAACTTTAAACATATTCCACAAGTTGCTGGATGTTTTCTTGGGCAGATTCCACTCTGGCAGAACTTGAGTGACTCTAAATACAATTTACGAGAAGATTAAAAGCATATGCTCCCTAACATTCACAGGTGGCCACATTTTAAAGAACTGAACTTATGCCAAAGGCAGACAGCAATCTCTATGGAAGAGACACGTGGAGAAAAGAAAAGGAAATCCAAGAGAATAATGAAAAGGGAGGCTACACCAGAGAATTAAAAAAGACTTCATTCTGCCTATAGAAACAGACTCCTTTCCTTCCTGCTTGCACCACACCCCAACAAGGACAGTTTCTCTATATAACATAGACCTCTAGTTGCACCTCCATTTACCTAATAAAAATAATTTTGTACCACTTCTCTATCCACTTGAATATGCCTTGGACATTTTACCCTATTCTTGAACAATTCCTCTCACTCCCCTTTGTATCCAGTTATTGCATGCCTCCATACCATGGAGCCATCAGATGAAAGATGAGTGAGGCATGATCCATCATCAAACTCAAGTTGAATGAATGTTTTATAGCTCTTGACTAAAGTTTGAGCCCAAATGCCTTTCTGTATGTACCATTCACATATCCACCTTTTTCAATGAGAGGCTAAATTAGAGATTAGAAATCCAGGAGTTGCAATTATTGAGGGAGCAGCACAGTCCGCTGCCGTATTTTGCATTTCTTGACTTATTAATGGTAATAGTACAATAACATATTAAATTTGTGGTGCTTACTATTTCCAGCACTGGGCTAAATGCTTTAAAGAAATCATCTCATTTAAACTTCCCAACTCCATGAGGTAGGTACTTTTATTATTATTCTCACATTATAGATGAGGTAAGTGAGAGGCGGAAAAGTTAAGTACTTGTCTGAGGTCACTTACATGGTGTCATGAGTTGAATTGTGTCCATCCACCAACACCCCCCACCACCACCACCAAAAGACATGTTCAAGTCCTGCTCCCCAGTTCTGAGAAAATGACCCTATTTCAAAATAGGGATCTTTGAAGATGTGATTTGGTAAGGTGAGGCCAAACTGAATTAGGGTGGCTTCAATCCAATATGACTGTGTCTTTATAAGAAGGGAAAAGAAAACAGCAACAGCAGACAAAGGGGAGAAAGTCATGTGAAAACTGAAAAAGAGAATGTTCCAATGCCAGCAAGCCACCACCGGAAGCCAGGAGAAAGGCACAGAGCAGATTCTTCACTAGACTTTGAGGAAGCATGGCCTTGAAGACACCTTGATTTCAGACTTCTAGCTCCCAGAACTGTGAGACAACATCTTGCTGTTGTTTGAAGCCACCACTCGTGGCACTTTGTTACAGCAGCCTTAGGACTAACACACATGGAAAAGTTGGAACCTCAATGCAAGTCTGTTCTGGTTTGCTAAAGATGCCGTTAAGTAAAATACCAGAAATGGATTGGCTTTTATAAAGGGAATTTATTAGGTTACAAATTCATAAGTTCTGAGGCCAGAAAAGGGTCCAAACTAAGGCGTTAACAAGAGGATATCTTAACTGAGGAAAGGTAGATGGAGGCTGGAACACCTCTGTCAGCTGGGAAGGCACGTGGCTGGCATCTGCTGATAGTTTGCCCCTGGGTTCTGGTTTCAAAATGGCTTTCTCCATAACGTCTCTGGGGTTGTCTCTCTCAGCTTCTCTCTCTCAGCCTCTGTGGATCCTTGCTTGTTCTCCCAGGGTGTTTCTCTCTAAGCATCTGGGGGTCCTCTCTTAGCAATTCCAGGGCGAAAAGTCTGGGCTTCATCTCTTAACTTAGCATCTCCAGACATCTTCCTGACTGCATCTCCACACAGCATCTGAGTCTGTGTCAGCTCCTAACTTCTCCCCGGGGGCAAGCCCTGGACTACAAGTCTTAGCTTCTCTCTAAAATGTCTCTCTCAGCTTCTCTGAGCTTCTCTTCTCCATGAGCTCTTTTAAAAGATTCCAGTGATCTACTAAAGACCCACCCGGAATGGGTGGGGGTCACACATCCATGGAAATAATTTAATCAAAGTTCTCACCCACCGCTGGGTGAATCACATCTCCATGGAAACATTCAATCAAAAGATTCCACCCAACAAGATTGGATTAAAAGATTATGGCTCATCTGGGTCCATAACAGTTTCAAACTGGCACAAGGTCTGACTTGAGTTCAGATTAATTTTTAGAAAAAGGTTCTAAAACATCTAATTATAGTTTCAGGAAATATAAACACATGCTTAAGACTGTATCAATTTAAACACATACATGCTAAATAATTTATCCATTTTGTGTTACCTTGGTTTTTATCCATTTGGGCTACACAAAAATTTATCCATTTTTTGTAACCCAAGGTTTATCCATGGGTTTGCCTCATAGGGAATACAAGCCAAGTTCTCATGTTGGGGAGCTCTGGGGAGGTTTGTGGGATAGAGATTCTCATAATGGAAAGGTGAGTACCAAGGAAAGGTAAAAAAGGAACAGAAACGAATTTAGCATTTAAGACACAGAAGCGGCAGATTGATGTTCTAATCTGTTGAGTGGAAGTAAGGACATTATACAAAGAGCACAAGGAATGGCAACAGAGTAGAACAAGGTAAAATGTAATCCATGTCTCTAAGTACTGGGCATCTCTCCAGGCCCAGCTTTGGGAGACAAGGGCAGTCTTCCCAAAGGTCTGAGCTCCCGCTGGCATCGTTACCTAACAACCAGAAACACCACCCTTGGCAAAAATTGAGAGATCCAAATCAGGAAAACTCCCAATGAGCAGAGAGCTCGAGGGACATAGACTTTCAAAAGACTGAGACTGCTTGCCAGGTTCCTTAGTTCCATACCAATCTACAGATTTACCACTATACCCATCTTTAAGACAATTCTGTAACACTGCATTTAGGAGGATGCACAAGGTGTGTGTCAGGAGGTGGGGTGACAGACACTGCCCATGTACCTAGAACTACTTAAAGAGATTATGCTAGGTGAAGAGGATAGCTGTAAAACTAAAGGCTTGGCTTCTTAAGGAAGGAAGTAATTCAAACATTTACCTGAGTATATGTATACTTTTGATCAAAGTCAAAAATGACATAAAAATATCCTTTCATTTTCAATCACATCTCCAAAGAAGTCATCACACTCTCTTTACCACTCCAGCATAATTGTAAAACATTTGTTATTTGGATGCCTGATCAATCTGCTTTACGGTTCCTCTGATTTCTTAGGCAGAGAGCACTGATGATATATAATCACCTTAGAAGTAGTATTTTAATGTTACAAGGCAGGAGAGTAGTATGGACAGCCACACAGATCTTTGGGGAAATTTTTTATTCCCCTTTCTTTTTTCTTCTTTTTTTTCCTTTTGATAACATGAGAAATAGATGAGGTTCTTAATTTCCAGTGTTCAAGAACAAAATAGAAGAACCTTTCCTTACCTTTACTTTTTATTCCCTACCATTAGTGGACAATACACTAGGATTAATAATCATTAAATGATATAATTAATGCCTGAGAACAACTCATTTATGGTTGAGAGGGATGTCAATGTATGGAACTCCTCATTTTTTGACAATCTACTCTCACACGCACATGTCAACGAGAAAAACAATGACACAGTGACAGACCACAAAACAGCTCAAGGGCAAATTATAAACAGTAGCAGAGGCACAGACATTTACACGCAGGGGTTGTCACCTTACTATTAGTCCTATGTGTTGCTGCCTACCAAAGAATCTACTTAAAATACTTTATTCCAAATTCCAAGTTATAATTCGCCAATTATTTACATCATCTGGGCCAGGGGCGATAAGTAAAGAAACGTTGGATGATCACATAATACTTAGAATATGTGTCTCAAAATTTCATTCTTTATTATGAAAAAGAAAAAGAAAACTATCTTAAATAATGAAGGGGAAAAGCCCAGAAGATGATAATGACTGTAGCTTCTAAGTCAAATCTGTTAAGCTGGTGTTATGTGCAAAGTTAATTTCCATTTTCCTACAGAAGAATAAGGCTAATTGAAGGTTTATCTGACATTTCTTTGCTCAGTGCTGTGAGTTCTTTCCCTGGCCATTTTCCTCTGGCAAACGGATGCCACACCATTATTTTCTGAAGCATACTTGGAGGCAGCTGCTCAGCTGAGGTTAGCTTTTGCTGGTTTCCTTGGATTTGACCAGTCATCCACTAGAGAAGACAGTTTTGGCCTGGGATTCAGGAGATGGGATTCTAGTCTCAGCAACTCGACCTCCTGCCTCTCTGGGACCAGATTCTTCTTACTTAATTTAAGGGGGTTGCATGGGAGGATCTCAAGAGCCTCTTCCAGTCCTGATATAATATTCTGTGGTTATGAGAAAGAAATGTGGCCAGAGCAAGGGCAGGGAACAAAGAAAAGATACAGTGGCCTGAAAGGAAATTCATTTAACCTAAAAATCCAGGCCAGCAATTTGATCCAAAAAAAAAAGCAGGTGGCAGTAGTTTAAGAGACTGTTTCCCAGTTTCAAGATTCCCATCTCAGATCTTGGAAAGCCAACATCTCAAAACAGTCTTTTCTTCATTTTGGCCTCTTGAGACTTCAAATCAGCTCTTAGACAAACCATTCAATCGTTGTGCCCTTATGGAGGGGTTCTCCCATCCTAAACCCTGTTTCCTTCCCACTTTTTTCTTCTCTCACATTTTGACCTATCAATAGCATAAAGAGTAAAGGGACAAATCAAACTGGAGAGATTCTTTAGATATTCAGCAACAAAATAACAAAAGGAAATCAGGCATTGCAAGGGAATTTGCTCAGGATTCTAGGCAAGCAGAATTTAGCCAACTGATGATGAAGAAGCAGATAAAAGATGCACCACGTACACCTGACAGGTAAATATCACAGACAGAAAGAGGAAGATGAGCAAGGCATTGCTAGGAATAATTGCATAAATCAAGAAATGGAAAACATAGGTGGAAATCAGGAAGAGAATCTACTGCCAACTCTCAAAAGTAGGAGCTGATGTTCCGTGGCTGATATTACTCAAATCCAGACGTGTCAGGGCATCAGGAAGACATTCCAGAGGGAATACCCGCCGGGATCAGATGATCAGTCTGCGTGACTCAACAAGGCTTTCCTCACTTTTCTGTTTTCGTGCAGGGATGAGAGCAGCAGTGAGGGCCCAAGGGCCAAGAGCAAGAAAAACATTTGGGAAATTATTCTAGTTGATGGAGATTGGACCCGGGTGTATGTGAAGAGTGTAATAAATAGCTCGTTTTGGCAAATGGCTTAGTGGGATACAAATGCATTTTCCCCACTAGCACCCAAGGTTTTTATTGCCATAAAAGCAAACTCTTAATAGTGAACACAACTTCCATAAGAACTTGTTGGGTCCTCAGGGTATTTTCAGGTATGGGGAGGTACATGTGAGGGAGGGAGGCATTTTGCATGCTATCTATCCAACTAAATGCAAGAGTGTAACAAAAATTTTTAACCTGGATAATAAGAGGAGAATATTCGAGCACAGACTATTCTGCTTTCCCCTGTCACTTCAGCGGGACTAGAATGGGTGAACACCTCTGGATGGAGCAGCTCAAGTCTCCGCCTTTGTAAACAACCCCTGTGAGTGTTCTACTCAGAAGAAAACACGGGCAGTTTCATTTTTGGTATCAAAGAACAGTGATGCACACTGGAGTTCATCCAAATATATTCCTGTTTCTCCTAGGGGTCATCCCCTCTGCTTTTAGAGTTGGGGAACTCCTGCTGTAATATACAACAGGCCTGCAGGTGAATTCTGTTCTGATACTGAAGCACCAAAGAAAATAGCTACTGAAGCAAAGCAATGGAGGCAGCTACCCAGCATCTTTGGTTAACCATTTTTCCACAGCCTGAAATGGATTTTGCTGTTGTTGTGAAACAAGTCAGTTCCTAGTTAACAGGAATTCATTTTCACTGCCGTTTCTGACCCAGCTCTACCTGATGGAATTCTTAAATTCTAACAACCTTTCTACAAGAATGAGGTGTCCTCCAGGGTACAACTTGACCTCTTCCTTAAACAGCTTGGATCCCTAATGAAAGATTAGGAGACTAGAAAAGGATAACATCACCACTACCACTCCCCAAATCCAAACTTTTTGCCCAACAATAAAATCAAAAGAAATCAGACTGGCTATTTAAAGTCATCGTTGGGTTCATTAGAGCTTCAGTATCATACCTACTGCTGAGCTGATGACAAGTGGGGATTTTACAGAAATCAGTGGGTCCAATTAGCAACAGAGGTCCACAAGTCAGGCACTTCCAGGCAACAAATTATTGGTGATATTTCTAAACACAGACTGACTGCTAATGCCAGAGCAGCCCTTCTAGACACCTTTGGAAAATTATCAGGGACCAAATATCCTGCCCAACTTTCCTGATCTACTATATAAAACTGCAGCATTCCAAAAATTTTGCTGGCACACTGACTGATAAGCTCAGGAGACCTGGTGCATGCTTGCTCTAATGAACCCAAAACAAACTTGTCAGTGCTATGTACCATTTTATGCTTAAGAAACATACATATCCAGGCACCTAGACTGTGTAAAACTCATTATTGTAATAAGATGATACAGTTGTTTGCTATTACTGGAGTCAATTTTAGACTACCTTGTCCCTGTAAAATTCCAGACCCCTATCTTGCGGTAAAGGGAAAAACCACAAGTTAGAGTCCACTTCTGTTACAAAGTAGTCATTCTCAAAATGTTTCCATAAAACAGTGCCCCATGGGCAAGCCAAAATATTCTACCAGTAAAATCTAATAATGTCAGGCCCAAGCAATTCCTAGAAAAGAGATTGAGTTAACGATCATCAAGTAGGTTTTCTCAGATATGTTTCTTAATCTTTGGCTCCTGTTCCCCACTTGTCTATTGTGATGCGGTGGTAGATGACACAATGAATTAACAAACAGCAAATAGGAAGAGGAAAACTCAGGAACAGCTGATCCTGCTGATTCAAAAGCTTGTTTCTTTTTTCTCATATATATGTGTGCTCAAGGTTGAGATTTTATATCACAAACATAGAACTGGTTCCCATTAAGCTTTTCAGCTTTCACAAGAGGGGGGATTTCTCTACCCACAGCTCAACTGACTGTTTAAAAATATGTCTGCCCTTAATAGAAGGGAAAAAAAAAAGTACACATTCTAGATACTTGTCAGGAGATAGAAGTTATAATTCATTGCCTCTTGGTGGTTTGCAAAGCTTGGTTGAGAAAAAGAAGCCTGAGTTTTTTGGAGAAATTTAAAAAAAAAAAGAAAGAAAAAAGAAAAACAAGACATGGATATATATTCTATTGCTTTCTTAACAATCTAAAGCAAGGACACACTTTATCTGTAAAAGGCTGTCTCATCAATATTTTAGGCTTTGTGGGCCATGAAGTTTCTGATGTTGCTAGTCAACTGTGCTTGGTTAGCATAAAAGTAGCCATAGATAATACACAAATGAATGAGGATGCATTGTTCCAGGATAGATGCTGAAATTTGAATTTCATATAATTTTCACATCATGAAATACTCTTCCACTTTTGTTTTTTTGTTGTTTTTTTTTAACTCCTTATAAATATAAAAGCATTGATATTTGACCAATAGGCCATAATTTGCCAAATCCTGATCTAAAGTCAAATGCTTTCAAGTGTTTTCTTGGCCACAAGAGAACCGAGTACCTGGATGTCCTCATTTTGGCCCTTCGCTAGGTTAAATTTACTGGGTTGGCTTCACCGCGGCACCATCAGACTACACAAAGGGAAGTGTGGGGAACAGCAGACGGACCTCGCCATTGGGTTTCCTGTGAGACGCTGCCCAGGGTGCCATATGTTCAATAGAGCATGCGAGATTCCTCTCGGGTCCTGGCCATAGGAATAGTATAATCCTCTTGCACAGGTGGCTGATTCCAAAGACTCATAACATTGATCAATTTCCCTCTTTGCCTTACTTGCTAGAAAGTTCACAGACCAATTTGCTCAGGTCTAGCAAGCATATTGGATCGCCCAGCAACTATACCCTCTACCTTTATCTCATTTTTTTCTATCCTTCTTTTTCCCTTTATAACACATTCATCACTTTAAAAATATTACTGTATGTATTTTGACAATCAGCCTAATCAATTATGTTAGTTTGTCAGTGCTGCTGTGTCAAATACCACACAATGGATTGGTTTAAGCAACAGGAATTAATTATCTCAAGGTTTGGGAGGCTAAAAATCCAAAATTAATAAATGCCCAATCAATGCAAAAGACACAAAGCGGGACTGCCCTGAGCGAAGTGAGACGAGAGCCCCAGGGAGATGGGGTACAGAGGTACAATGGGCTCCAGAAGCCTCCTCAAGGACAATTGCTGGGAGCACTTCATAGAAAGACAGATGTCTGGGCTCCACTTCAGAACCTCTGCATCTTCCTCTCTTGGGTACTGGGCACGGAAACCTGAATTTTAAATGAGATCCTTGGGAAATTCTTTGAAACTAAAATCTGAGCAATATTGCCAAGAGCACCCTGGAATAAAATTTTAAAAACACTGTTTTTGGCAATTACAAGTATTAGAAAATTTGGAGATGACGGGAATAGGGCAAAGGAGCCAACTGGGTTCTGGGTCTAAAGGCAGAGGGTCTAGTGAGGAGAAGGGACCCTAGAACCCACTGGTCTGGTTCAAATCCTGGCTTGCAGGTTACTAGCTGGTCCTTGGGCAAGTTACATAACTTCCCTGTAAGTACCTTCTTCATTATCTACATTCCCCATTGTAAATTGAAGATTTTCACAATCAAAGGCTTGTTGGGAAAATTTCCTAAGTCAATGTTATGTTTCTAGAACAATACCCAGAATGTAGAAATACACTTTCCTTTATTTCCCATCCACCTTTGATGAAACATTTTGCAATGCCTTTCCTAGATTCTCTTCCTATTTCTCCTTTTCTCCTCCTTTCCTCATTTGATTATCTGTTTCATGCATACTTCTTTGTATTTGCCCCTCTTTGATACCAAACATTTGATGTAGTAGAACAAGGTGGAGAAAGGGAAACCACAGCTTTATGGTCAAAGGTGTTAGGATCAAGTTGAAGATTATGAGGTGGGTTGGTAGGGATAAAGAGAGACCAGAACATAAGGTGTGTGTCCACACTAGTCTTAGCTGACGGCCCTTCGCTTCCATAATGGATTGGGCTAAATTCTGATGGGGTACCTGTATGCCAAGAGCTGGTTTCTGATGTCCAGCATGAGTCCAGCTGAAGCCACTTCCCATAGCAGCCCTGAAGTCACGGTGCTGACAATTCTGGGAGAAGGGCATACACGATGGGTGAATAGCTCTGGTCATTTGTCTTTCGGTGCAAAACTACAGACCTACATGCTCAGTATGGTTGAATCAGTAGCCAGTTATTTCAAAAGGCTTCAGTGATACATAGTGCCTTAAGGAAACAAAATGTATAATATCTACTTGGTTTACTGTGTGAATATTGTGGTGTAGGCCTTCCGGTGTAGGGGTGCTAGTGCCCACAAAAGGACAAAAATTAGTTCTTGGGATGCAAAAAATCTTAGATATTACAATGGTACATGACTCTACTAAGGGCCATGGTACATAAACAGACATCCAATTTATCTGAGGCATTAAAATTTCGTGGTGGGGAGAGGGCCAATTAGGGAAAAGTGTCTAAAAATACTTCTGGGCTGGGGGCTATAATGAAAAAAAGGCTGACAAACACTTTTAGTGGAATTTTCTGATGCAATCATGGTAGGAAAAGAAGCCCAGAGGTACTAAGATAAAAAGATTTTAAGACAGAGCCGTTAGAACAATCCTGCTAAAAATTCCAAGGGGGCCGCCAAGCTCCTGGAAGGCATCATAATTGGCAAAAGTTTTAAGATTTCCTGTAGGACAGGGTTAAATTTAAATGCATAGCAAAATATACTATGTTCTCAGTTAGATCATGGCCTGATTTTAAAAAGCCTTATCACTGGAAACTGAGAATCATTTTTAAAAAGAAAGAGATCGCTCTGTATCCTTGAATTAAAAATTGTGTCCCATGAATTTTAAACTCTAACAATAGCTTCAATAAAATGAATGAGATGCCCAAATTCATCTAATCACACATTCTGTCTGGCCTATTCAAGCATGTACACTACACAAAAGAGTGAGTCCCAGCCTTTCTCTCCCTCTACTATCTGTAAACAGGAAGGAATGTCTGAAAGATTGTGATCAAAATTCTATCGTAAATGCTTATATTTTCACAAATAGTAGATTGCATTCTAGAGAGATCAGTGTAAAATTTAGTGTAACAAAACTGGGTAAAAACCAAAGTTTAAAAGAGCAACATTAATATTCTGTTCAAATCATCTCTTGATTTCTATTTTGAAGGGTGCCGTGAGAAAGCTTGATTTTTATTACAGCAAAGAAACACAAAATGACTCCATTCCATTAATCAAAAAGGATTGGAAGAATAGGTTCCACTAAAAGCTAACACGGGCAAGTTCAAATGGAAAGTTTGGTTTTGTGAAAAGATAAAGAATATCATTAGAAATACTGTAATCAATTCTGAAAACTTAATTTTTTTCCTTTCCTAGCTTTTCAGCTATTGTGATCTTCAGTCTCGAGTGCTTCTTTGAGTGATTTTCTTCTAGTCCATAGAAGAAAATGAACTAATTCACTCCGCACTTAATGGCAAACTCCATTTCAGCATGCACGTTATGCCCAGACTCCAGCAGGCCACGATCGATACATTTGGTTATGAACCAGAGGCCCTTCTCACGGTCAAAGACCCTCGCTGGCAGTGAAGGACGGAGAGCTGCCGCTGATTTACAATCCCTCAGCAGGACTCTGACAAGTGATGCCCTAGGAAACAAAGTGGAAAACCATATGAAGGCAGCCAACAGGTCCTTGGGGAAATGCAGGCCAGCATGGATCAGGAATCCCACCTAAAAGGCAGCAGAACCGACGCCTGGTGGGGCACATGTTCCTAATGTGAAATTTGGACTCTGCCTACATATCCTATGTCAATGTGGGTCTACGAACCCCAGGAACTGTCTTGCACTCAGGCTGTCAAATTGCTAATCAAGTCGGCTATTGTCCATGCACCTCTTTAGTCACGCCCAATAGATTTCTTTCCTGGTGGCCATGATTGGACTAGTTACTGCAACTCCATCCTCCCTAGTTTTGGGACATAGGCTAAGATGCCCTAAAGATCTAACACCCTGTGGGACAAGAGGCAGGAAAGAGGCATCAATGACCCAGTCCTTGTCACACGCAGCCCACCTACATGGAAATTCTGCTGCTTAAGACACAGATGTATTTCACTCGACAGATACATAATAAAATGCAGAAACAGTTGTTTTGCTTGCTTGTTTGCTTTTCTGAGTGGCAAGGTAGAACTGGTTTTCAAAATATTGTGCGGCTTTGCTGGAGAAGTCTGAAGTTCATGAAAACTTGTTAGAGAAGCAGACATAGATCTCCCTGATAGCAAGAATCAACAAAGAGAGAAGCTTAACGAGAAAAGCAGTCAGTAAAGTTTTGGCCACCAGTCGTGGAGATTCACACAGGTCCAGAGAGTGCAAGACTTAAGCCTTTTTATCTTCTAAAGAGAAACCACAAATAGTTTTTTTAAAAAATTTCTTATGTGTAATACCTCCAAGAGAGCATTAGAACAGTTGTCAGTCAAATACCCAAAACCCTTAAATTAATGCTTGTTGGCTGTTTAAAAAGAAAGAATAATTAAGGGGCAAAGCATGTTTCTAGCAGAAGCTGACATGAAAAACTGACATTTGAGTTCAAAGGGCTCCCTTTGGATAAATCTGCACACGGAATATAAGAGACGAAATGATCATTTGCTCTCTTGAATGCAGCTGCCCATCTGCTGTTAAAATAAGGACAGAGAGACCATATTTTCTCTCAACAGTTTCATATGGTATAAATCCCTCCCCCCAAATTACTATTTAAATCAGAGCACCACTGTTAGAGCATCCTGTAGAGCAGGCAATGGATAAATGTTTGTTTCCTTCCTAACATTTGAGAGGTCAATTTTGCTTTTTTGGAGGCGGTCCTAGCACCGAAAAAGTATGCCATCCCTAACAAGAAGTTTTACACTAGAGAGAAACTTTTTATCCAGACAACCAGTGACAAAATAATCTCCCTTCATTCTCTCCCTGAATCAGTGGTTCCCAGAAGCCCTCCATTTATTCCAGTACAGTGACCCAGGCATTGCCTCCAGTTATGAAGCAAATTCTGATGATGAGAAACCATATTCATTTGTTGCTGTTCCAGGTAATCCATTTGGAACGGTATTTTGCTGAGATTTTTTTTCTCTCTCTTTTCTTTTCAGTTTTGTTTTTAAATAACCAAACGACAGCTGTGCTCTGAATCAGATTCTTTTTGTTCCTTTTAAAGTGGCTGGAATCTGGGCGTTTTGAGAGATGCTTCTTCGTACCACTGATCAAAGATGCTTTTCCCTGAGAACTGGTTCACTCCCTTGCTGCCCATTAATCAAATCCTCCCCTTTGTCTCAAGCACCAAGAGTGTTTTGCTTACCTCCCCTTAGCTTTAAGCAGGATTCCACATCAGGGAAGTTGATGAAGTAGCTTTGTTGGGAGGGAATCCCAGAGCCCTTTCATCTCAAAGGATACAAATTCCCATTTATTAACTGGGTAAGGCCATGTCCTATTGGCCCCTTTGAGCCCCCCTCATTGTGGGGTTGGAGCCAACACCTGGGAGTCATCCACGACCAATCTTGCATGTTTACCAAGCAATGACCTAGGAGAGACAGCCTCCTGTGGGGCATGACCTTTGGCTACAATTCCGGGGTCCTTTTCCTGAAGACAACTCCTCACTTTCTTCACTATCAGCCTCCCAACCGCTTGTCTTCAGTAATTCATTTTATCTTTTACAGTGCATTTTTATTGGTCATCTATAATTCTCTGAGTTTGAAGCTTTAATGAGGAATCATGGTGGCCGTATAAAACCTACTTTTGTCTTAGTACTTTAGGAGGTCACTATTTCACCCCCCAGAGCAAATGCTTCCTTAGGTGCCCAACTTCTGGCTTCCTGATTATATTATAATTGCCTGCATTTGTGCTCCTTCTGGCTCAGCCAGTCTCATTCCGAGAACAGTCATTCTAATTCACAGTGAATAAGTAAATAAATAGCTAGTATTTGCAAAACCAAAACATTGCACCAGTCCTTTAAGAAATGAGAACCCAACCTAGAAATCTGTTGCCTAGCAACAGAGTACTAACTTTGCTTTCCATTTTCCAAACCAGTTGATACCCTCCTGTTGGTTTGTCAGCATTCCAATGTAAAACTTTCCCCCTCTTTTTAAATTAGGAATGGATTTTTGTGTTTTTTTTTTCATTTTCAGGGAGCTGATTTTAGCTGTCATCACTACTTTCTGAATTTCATAGTAATCCTGATTCTCAGTAGATCCTGAATTGTTTCCCTTCCTTGAAAAATACTACTTTTAATTTTCAGTTAGTTACCACATTTAAGAGCAATTTGCATATTTCTCATAAAAGAACACAAATCTCAAATGGACATTTGATTTTAATTAGTAATAATAACACCAGACAATGAAATGGCACTTTATACTTTGCAAGGTCCTTTCAGTACTTTACACTTTGCAAGGTTATCAGTACTTCCATTTGACACGTGGATAAAAAGAATATCATGATCTTATTTATATAATTATCGTGTATCCACCAATTCCTTTAGTTAAAATTTTAGATGCTTATCCAAACTTCTTCAGCTTATGACACCATGTTCAAAATTTTTCTAACCATGGAGAAAGGGGTTTTTGGTGCAAGTTTTTGTTGTTGCGTGGTACTGTTTGAAATGAGGAGACAGTACCTGGGAACTAGGTGTTCACATGGGAATCTGGCATTTCAGCTCCTTGGTCCAGTCAGAAATCTAGAGGAAAATCAAATCCTTCATCTGCTGTTTTTCCTTTTTCTCTGACATTGAGCTCCATCTCGTAGGTGATGAGCCTTGTGCAGGGGCAGGCTTAGCAAGCAAAGAGCCTCGTTTCAAAGTCTCCTCCACACCCAGCTCCTCTGGCCTCTGCCACAAAGCAGTCTCAAGTAGATGCAGAGAGAACTGCCCATTTGACGTGGCTCCTGGGTTCGTGGTTATCTTGGTACATTTTTCTCACTATTCAAGATCTTTGAAACCTCCAGAGAGAAGGCAAACAGACTCTGTGAGAAAGCATCTCTTTACGTTTTATGGCCTGGTTCATTTAAATGTCACCCCAAACCATGGTCTGCTGTGCAGAGGGATGCATGAGTCTTCGTTTGACTTCGTTTGGACTCTGTTTCCACTTCAGCCCCGCCCAATTCTCACTGGTTCCACCCTGACTCCCAAATCATGGGTTAGCAAGTGATTATTGCAGATGTGCATAATGATATCTATTCTTTGCCGATACATGCCAGGGAACAATTTCCTAGGAGGTTGGATCCCAGGTTAGGCAAAATAAATGGGAAAGTTTATCTATATCACCCACATCTCTTCAGCATACATAATCCACGAGGCCTTGGTCTTTGCTTTCAGAAGGCAGAACAAAGCTTAGCCTAACTCTTCATAAAAATAACTCAGAGAGTCAACATAAAGATATGAATAAATTAAATTAGATGAGGGAATCTCATTTTGAAGGACTGTGTTTAGACATCAACAAAATGTAAGAGAAACAAGTGCATCTTAAAATATCTAAATCCTTTGGCAGCTGTATTATTTGGTATGTGTTTAAGGATATGTGAATATGTATATTTTCAGCCTCTAAATATGTAATGTAAAGAAGAGAAGGAATATACTTGAATATCCATCCTGAGTCCCCGCTATCATTGACCAAGTAAACCTTAATGAAAATGTGTTTCTTTCACTCCTTCTTTCATTCTTTCACACCAGAAAAAGAATTTCCCAAGAATCCTTCCCATTTCCCTCCCCTTTATCCCCCATCCCACCCCCACGCCCACCCACAGCAGGCAGCTGGCGCAGACATGCCTCCAAGGGGTTCATCTCTTCGGAAAGCAGAGGAAAAAGTGCCAAGCACGTGCCGAGAGGCCAGGACTAGCCCACCAAGTAATGTCCTCTCACCAGGACTGGCTATATAAATTTGTGGGACCCCAACAAAATGAAAATACCATGCCCCCTTTTTTAAATATTAAGTATTTCCAAACAGCAACAGAAGAGCTTTTAACCAAGCCCTCTGTGGCTGCACAAGTCACGAGCCCACGAAGCCAGCCCTGCCTCTCTCTCAAATGAGGCTAGAACCTCAGGGAACACACCCCGAAGCCAAGAAGAGGACAGCCACTTTTGTGATCTTCAGCAGGAAAAGGAGAGAGAAAAGTAACAATGACCCTCTCCCTCAGCCTCCTCACTTTCTTCTTCATTAGACAGGAAAAGAAAACTGGGCAGAGAGAAAAGGGAAAGAACATTTGCTAAGTGCCAGGCATTATTCAAATGGTTATATTTAATGTGCACGAGTGCATCTAACCCCTGTAACAACATTTTGAGGAAGATAGGTCAATTTAACAGATGAAAGACACTCAAAGAAAGGAAGCAACTTCCTGGATTTTACAACTTCAATGTAATAGAGATTATATGTGAATCCAAGTCTGGTTTGTCCCTAAACTTGCCCCTGGCTCTTGTCTTCTATAGGTTCAGAAAACCTATTCTTTGTGTTCCTTTTTGGCAGTAGAGACATGCCTACTCAAAATAGTGAATGAAGAAAACTGAGTCAATAAGTATGTTCATGGGAGTAATAAGGCTTGTGTTCCAGCCCCCTCCTTTTGGAGAGTATTCATCCTCTTTCCAGAAGCCCAGTGTCCTCACTAGCTTCCAGCTCCTTGGTTTCCTGACACTGTCCACCTTCACGCACACAACTTACCCCTTCTAGACAATATCCCAACCCCTAGTCCCAACCTTTCTAACCATCAGAGTGTCCCTATCCTATGTCCCAGTCATTGAAGGGAATGCCATCTGCTGAGTAAACAGATCAGATCAACGCATTAGTGAGTCAACACCTTAGCTTGACCCAAAGATGTGGATCATGTGTCCATTTCAAGATGTTTTAGCAAGTTCTGTGAGGTGAGTTTTTTGTTTTTGTCTTTGTTTTTTTAATTTGCTGAGGGATGTTTTTCTGAACCCCTCAAATTATACCTTCTTATCATGTTAGGCCTGGTGTATCAACTACATTTTTATCCACAGAAAACAAAGGATTTAACCATGATTATCAGATCTATAGGTTAGTTAACAGATATTCAGAAAAGAACTTTAGGTGCCATAGAGTTTTCCAAGGCAATAGTGATAAAATACTTTGATCTGTAATATCCTGTATCTGTTAGGGCTAGTCCTGCAGTGAACAAAATTGCCGCTTCTGCCAAATGTCATGGACAGTGATGCTGTGATATAGATTAAAATTAAATCATCAATGGCCCTGCACTGATGACCTTTGACAGACTTGAACCATGTCTTCCCAAAGTACATTCATAACTCAAACCACCCTACTCTAGATGCCACTAAAACCATTTTAAAACTACTTGGGAAAAATTAAATATAAAATGCATACATAATATAATCTCAATATTATTCTTATTGGATATAATATATTTTTATCTCATGGTTCCCAGATTTTAATATTCAAATGCTCATCTTTGACAAGAAAGAACCTGTATTTTGTATTGAGTCAAGGGCATTCACAAGTTTGGGAAAATTCAGAAAGACTAAGCCATTTATATCTGGCTTTAGGAAATGATCTTCCCCTTATATTTAGATATGGTTGTGTCTGATATTCCAGGTGTGGTAGATTGAATTGTAAATCCCAGTTTAGAAAGTCTCTCAATCTTAATCCATGTCCCTGTGTAAATAGGACGTTTGAAGATGCTAATTTTAATGAAGGTGTGGCCCAATTGAGTGAGGGTGGCCTTGATCTGGATTATTGGATTCCTTTATAAACAGAAGAAATTCAGACATAGTGAGAGAAAAACCCAGGGAAGAGCTGGAACCTGAGAGTCAAGGGAACATGGAAGAGAAAGGAGAAGACATGGCATGTGAATGGAGCCAAAGATGCAAGCCAAGGAACACCAAGGACTACTGGCAAGCCAGCAGCAGAATGCTACAGGGGGGTAAGCTTTGTTTGCTGATGCCTTGATATCGGACTTCTCCCTGCCTCAAAACCTAAGCCAATAAATCCCCATTGTTTAAGCCAACCCATGGTTGGCAAACCAAGACTCTAGGAAATGACTTCTAATAAGAAAATCAAGTCATCCTATGAAGAGCTGATGCAGAAGAATCTGCGAGGTTTCCAGTCTTGTTCTTTCTGCTTGTCCTCTTTAGCATTTGCAATTATTTGCCCTCTTTTGAAATCCTCTCTTTTTTGGCTCTCTTGAGGTTGTACTATAATTCATCTTTTCCTCCCTTAGTCTCCTCCCCTATGGTTCTGCTTTCTTTCCCCTGTCCTCCAAAGTTTCATCATTGTTCTCTCCTCATCCCTCCTCTCTACATATACTGTTTTTCTTAGCAACTCATCACAATGTCAACTCACCATCATGGCCCCAAATCTTTATCTCCAACTCCATTCTCTATCGACTTAAAATCCTGCATTTCCAATAATCTGAATACCCTCTCTTTACCATGATGTCAAGAAATGTGAAACTAAACTCCAAAGGTAGAGCATATGGTTTAAAGAGATAGTATATTCCCATTTATCCTTAGGATGAACATTCCCTTGTCAAGACGATGTAGAGGGGATTGGAACACTGAATATGAGGTTGGACTAAATGAGCTTTGATTAAGAGCTCGTCACAGCAAGATTCTCTAATTCATTACTTTTATCCCAAGCCAATTTTCCCTTTGGAATTTTTTCTGGTCACCCAGATTCAAAATCATGGTGTCAACTTTGACCCTTAACTTTCCTTATCTAATTGGTCACCAAGTCCTGTGGCTTCTTCTCACACAGCTTTATTGGATCTCCTCCATTCTCCATTCCCATCACCTCCAGGTACATATGGTGGAAAAGTTATGCTGATACAGCTGATGCATTATCATCCCCACAGTGTCTTTGAGGCCTTGACAGCTCAACCTGGGATGCTTCTGGAGCCAGAGCCTCTTTAGAAATTTTTTATTAGCCAGGATGTGGCTACCACCCAAGACCTTAGGGAAAAACCTCTCAGAGGAGAGAGTTTGAATAAAGAGAGGAAAGGGAGGATGAAGAAAGAATGGGGAAGGAAAGCAAGGAGAAAGGTGGGCCCACAGCCTCTTCTTAGTGCCCTGTTGAATGCCCTGTGTTTCCAGGCAGACTGTTGACCCTCTGCCGCCTCTGCAGATTATGGAATCCCCTTCCCAGCTCTGCAGAGAGTCTACAACTGAAGCATCATCACTCTACTCTGGTAGGTTCACTCCCCACCCACCAAAAAATAATCAATAAATGTGCTCAACCTCCATCTTTCAACCACCACCCAAATACTTCTCATATATGTAACCAGACCCATTTTTTCTTCACAAAGGAAAAAAGGAATATCTATTCATTTCATTGTTTTTGGAGCTCACATTAGACTCTGCATCTGGTTCCATTTTTACTCATGGCATCAGCTGATGCTTTATCTCATCTTTAGAATTCTACAACTGCATTTCAGTCTCTTAAAATTCTTACCTATTTTGTACACTTTCAGGTTAATCTTCATAAAACATTTAATAGTACTAATTTTCTACTCAGAAATGATCAATGAATGACTCATTCTTTCCTGTTGAATAGAGTCCAAAATCTATTTTGCCTCATAGTCAAAGCCCTCTAAAATATCAACTGCTATTCTGCAACAAACTCTCTGCCTAGCCAAATTTCTCATGGCCCCTGACTCATTCTTTTACTTGGTCACTATAAACCCCTCTGAACTGAAGACTTCTTGCAACCTTGTTATCAAGATCCTACTGATTCTTCAAGACCTAACCAAAAAGCTTCTTATATTCTAAGCTTCTCCTCTAATTTCAGTCAGAAATTATCTCCTCATCTTTGTTTATCCTCTAAGATTTTATGTTACTTATATGGTGGTGTTTCCTGCCCAAAGTGATACAGTTACCATATTTGTGATGCAATTTTTGCATATACTTATCTTTCCCACTAGTCTACTTGCTGGGGCTCTTGCTAATATTTCATTAAGTATATCACATTATTAAATATAGTGTCTCAGACTCAGCAGGCATTTGAAAAGTTTTCATTGGCTAACTGAATTAATGAATGAATACATCTCTTGCTAAAAATAGATTACTTTACCTTAAACATATGTAAATTTTGCTCTCTCAATATTCTTGAGGCAGAGAGATTCCAAAAGGAGCCAAGAGGTCACTCTGGTGGGCACTCTTATGCACAATATAGACAACCCTTTTTAGGTTCTAAAGAATTGGAATAGCTAGCAGTAAATATTTGAAATGATCAAATTGCAACCCAGAACCCTTGAATCTTGAAGACAATTGTATAAAAATGTAGCTTATGAGGGGTGACAGTGTGATTGGGAACGCCATGTGGACCACACTCCCCTTTGTCTAGTTTATGGATGGATGAGTAGAAAAATGGGGAAAGGAAAAAGATAAAAATAAAAAATGGCACCCAGTTTTCTTTTTTACTTCAATTGCTCTTTTTCACTTTAATTTTTATTCTTATTATTTTTGTGTGTGTGGTAATGAAAATGTCAAAAATTAATTTTGGTGATGACTGCACAACTATATAATGGTACTATAAACAATTGAATGTAAGCTTTGTTTTGTATGACTGCATCGTATGTGAATATATCTCAATAAAATGAATAAAAAATATATATATTCTTTGAGAGAGACAAGTGTTTTGGGTTTCAAAATATTTCACTACATAAAAAAAATAGAGTTGATGTGTGAACCAAGCTACACTTAATATTAGTTACTGTTAATGGTAAGTGCACAGTTTTTTTTAAATACATATTTAGCTAAGATGAGTGATATCAAATTTGAAAGCAACATTTTCCTCAGATAAATTAATTCACAATTACCTAGAGTTACCAGGGTAACTATATATGTATAATCCCATAATTGCTAGATGCAATTAGTGAACTTCCCTGGAACAAAATTAATATATGACCACTAAGTTTAAAATGTCACCTTAAGTCTAGGAAAAAAAAACACAATACACACAAAAACACATAAAGTGTAAATAAGACAAGATCTCCACAATCAACTCTAACAAACGCTCGTGTAAGATTTACACCACTTTAAAAAGAGTTACTCTTTTTTTCCTAGTATACTGAAAGAGGGAAATAGTTGCTAGATGGGAAATTACTCGTTTCCTGTCTCAAAACCATTGAAGTTCATGTAATGTGATAACACCAGTTTGAAAGGAGATTGTATTAGATGCTACTTGTACTCCATGAATAAAGAGCCACCTATTTGGCATCAAAGCCACAATGTTCAAAATGCCACAGTGTTTCCTATATTTAAGACCCAAATGACATGCAGACCCACTGATAATTCTTGAGTTTTTAAAGTAATGCTCAGAGTAATTCCATCCATGTTAGTGCTTTAGCCAAGCCTATGCACTCCCAGTGTCTATGGTACCATCCATTTGTTCAAGAAGCTGACAATTGCCAGGTGTGGTGTTAAGTTTTAAGAATAAAAAGATAAACAAGTCATAGCCCTAAAGGAGCTTTAATTCCTAGCTAGGGGATAGACATAAACTAAAATTTACTATGAGGTAGGTGCTTTAGTAGAAGAATGCTCCAGATGCAATGGAGGCAGCACCGAACAAGGGAGAAGAGATTAGTGATTGCTTCACCTGGGAGGGACCATGTGAGTTGGATCTTGAAAAATGAGTAGGATTTTGTCACATGAAAGAAGGTTGGTACAGGAAGAGTGAACAACATGCTTAAGGCATGGGAGAATGAGAATAAATATCTTTAACGTGACGTGCCCTCTAAATCATCAAAGATTAAATTATGTTTTATATATTTATAACATTGAAAGAATTGTATTTTAAACATTTGGAATATTAAAATTTTGTAATCAATGGTATTTCCAGAAAAAGGGATTGTTTTCAGTGGTTGTTTTCTTTTTTGAACTAGAAATCTCTCACAGTTTTCTTTGAGGACATAGATCTACCATTGAAGACTGACCAGTTGCCTTAATGACCTCTACTTATTCAGTTATAGAGCAGCATGGACATGGCTGGGGGGAAGATAAACAAACGTCCTTATACCCCAGAGAAATGACATTTCACATGAGTTAACAGAAAAAGCTCTCTCAGTAGAGGCACTGGGGATCCATCATACCCACTTTACAAGAAGAACCCTGGCTGTGTTGAACTGGGGAGAAGTAACTGACGTGCTGTTGGCCACTCTGAAAACGGCTGCTCCAAAGGAGCCTGGGCAGCTTCTCAGGAAAGAAATCTGGCATGTGTATAGAAAGCCTTAAAAAGGGGGTTCATTTCCTTTGACCCAAGAATCCAATTTGTAGACTCAAATGGATTCAAATTGTGTATTAATAAATGGACCAAAAAAGATAATTAATAAAGAATTATGTATAACAAGTAAACAATCTAAAATAATTACAAGCAACTTGATGATACAACAGTCAGGTTATGGTTGTGTAAGTTATGAAACATCTGTAAAATAAAACATGATGCAGTCATTAAAAGCAGTGCTTATGAAGAACTTGTTAAGACAAGAAGAAATGCTTATGCTATCATGCTAAGTTTAAGAAGGTACATGAAATGTATACAGCATGATCTCAGTTAGCCAGTGATGCTTCCTTCTGCCTTTGCTCTCTCTTGCTTCTCTGTCTCTCCACCTCTAGCCACTTGACTGCAATGTCCACACATGCAGGGATCTCGTCTTGTATCAATGGTGAACTCAGTAACTCACACACAGTCACTCATATGGAATATTTTTTTATAAATCAATTAACTTTGTAAACAATACCTATGGAATCCCTTTTTAAGCTCTTAACATTTAGATGAACTGAAGGTACAATCCATTCAGAGAAAAGTCTTACTATTAGTTTCTCAGGCACAAAGCAGAGTCCAGGGAATAATGGAAAAGTCATTTATTTTCCTTTACTGCCTGCGAGATCCTCCTGGGAATACCTGGAGGCAGGGGGTGTGAGCACATGAGAGCCTCCCTCTCCTCTCCCACCACGGGCCCTCTGCTCACGGAAACCCTTCCCTTCCCCCGTGCTCCTCCTTCTGGTTGGGTTTTCCTTATCCCAGTCAAGCCTCAGTTTGCAACATTTACAAGGAAAAAATCTTCTGTTCTGAAATTGATCATCCCTTAGCGTAATCCAAAGTGATAAAAGAGTTACTGCCTTATTTTTCTCAGCCTTATCCAAGACCACTTTGTGATGTGAGTAACTTATATGGGTCAGTGCTACAGATGGAATTGAGTATGTGAAAGAAGGAGGAAAACCCTTCTGTCGTCATGAATATAAACACATTTTGAAATGACTAGGGAAGTATATAACAAAATACCAAGAGTATTTTTCTTGGGGCAGTAGGACTACTAACAATTTTCTTTCATACTGATACATACACACTTTTTTTCCATTCCCTAAAATTGGTAAATAAAAGTTAGAAAAACAGCAAACTGTTTTAAACCTAGGTGACTACATTCACTAACGATTTTCAGCGCCTTTCTCTGTCAATCCACAAGCATATTCCCATAAGTTAGGGAAGAAAATTAAGTGGCAATTAAGACAAGTCCTACAACACCAAAACTAAATGGAATATCACATCACTCTTCTTTATCTGCTCCAATCAAATAATACCTCCTGGATTATTTTGAGGCAACACACAATTCGTACACAGTTTATCGAAAGTTTGCTTTCAAACGATTCCTCGTGATCTCCTTTGATTTCCTATAATTGCTAAACTCCTCTGGAACAGTGAGTCTGAAGAACAATAACCCTTTTCATTAAGATTCCAGTTCAATATTTATTATGAAGAGATTTGGATCTCTTTACTAGGCAGGCAAATCTGAATCAGCCTCATTGGTGACAACAAAGACGGCAAACAAAGCTAAATCTTCATACATTTTGCTGGCCAAAACCCTTAATAGTCATTAAATATACATGACTTTTGGAAAGCAGAAAAACTTGGAGTGACATCCATGGTCTTTTTCATTTACATATTTGTTTAATTAATTAATTAATTGCTAAATACAATTCAATTAAATTTCAACCAGGTTGCTGACCATTATGATGAGAGAATCAGCAGATACACTTTTAAAATAGTTAATGTAAAAATAGGAATAGAAGGTACTTCTTGAACATGACAAAGGGCTTTATGAAAAACCCACAGCTAACATTACCCTCAGTGGTGAAAGTCTGAATGCCTTCCCCCTGAACTCAGGAACAGAGACAAGGATGCCTGCTTTTACCACTGCTCTTCAACATTGCATTTGATGTCCTTGCCAGAGCTACTAGGCAGGAAAAAGAAATAAAAGTCATCCAAATTGGAAAAGCAGAAGCAACACTATCTCAATTCACAGGTGACATGATCCTCTATATAGATAGAAAATTCAAAAAAATCCACAAGAGAACTACTAGAACTAGCAAAGTTGCAGTCTGCAAGATTAACATGCACAAAATCAGTTGTGTTTCTACACAACAGCAAAAAATATTCTGAAATGGATTTTTTTTTTAAATTCCATTCACAATAGTTCCTGAAGGATTAAAATGTTTGGGAATATATGCCTCTGAAACCCAGAGGCACCAGTCTCTCCAAGACCATCAACTAGTTGCATCTCCCCTGTAACCCATAATGTTGACACCCCTTTTAAACATGAAGGAGTTAGAATGGTTATTGCCCAAATATCCCTGAAGACTGGAAGAAGGATCAAACAAGAAATAGGAGTTGTAACAGAGAAGATAGGATTTAACAAATGATTGTGACTACTGAATCCTTTTATTGACATTTCTTATTAGTCTCTAGACTATTAGAACAGCTAGAAGGAAATACCTGAAACTGTGGAACTATAACTCATAACATACTTTGAAATTTGCTCTATAACTACTTGTTAAACTGTACTTTGAAATTTCTCACTTTTCTGTATATGTGTTATATTTCAAAATATAACAATAAAAAATATTCACAATAAAAAAATCTAGGAATAAATTTAACAAAGGAGGTAAAGGACTTGTACACTGAAAACAAAACAAACAAACAAAAATAATACCACAAAAGAAATGAAAGAAGACCTAAATAAGCAGCAAGAAACCCCATGCTCATAGATAGGGTTAAACTGAGAATCACTGATCTGCAAATTCAATTAAATGTCTATCAAAATCCCAGCAGCCTTTTTTGCAAAAATGGAAAAGTCAATCCTCAAGTTTACATGGAATTGCAAGGGGCCATGAGGAGCCAAATCAATATGGTAAAGGAGGAACAAATTTGGAGGTCTCACAACTCCTGATTTCAAAACTTACTACAAAGCCACAATTATCAAAACAGTGTGCTACTGGCATAAAGACAGACATATAGACCAATGGAAAATAATTAAGAGTTCAGAAATAAATCAATGGCCAACTGATTTTTGACAAGGGTGCTAAGTACATTAATTGGGGAAAGAGCAGTCTCTTCAACAAATGATGCTGGGAAAACTTGATATTCAATCACAAAAGAATGAAGTTAGACCCATAATTCACTCCATATACAAAAAATAACTCTAAATGGATCAAGTACCTAAACTTAAGAGGAAAAACCATAAAACTCCTAGAAAATACAGGGAGGAAGTTTCATAACCTTGGATTTTGAAGTGATTTCTTAGCTATGACAGTAAATGCATGAGTAATAAAAGAAAAATTAGGTAAAATGAACTTCATCAAAATTAAAAACTTTTATTCATCAAAGGACACTATCAAGAAAGTAAAAAGACAACCTACAGAATGGGAGAAAATAATTGCTAATCGTATATCCATAAGGGTTAAATATTCAGAGTATATTTAGAACTGCTACAACTCAACAAAGGCAAAGGACTTGAATAGACATTTCTCCAAAGAAGATATGCAAATGGCCAATAAGCACATGAAAAGATGCTCAGTATCACTGGTCATCAGGGAAATGCAAATCAAAATCATACCGATGTACCACTTCACACCCAGTAGGATGGCTATTATTGGAAAAAAAAAAACAGAAAATAATAAGTGTTGGTGAAGATGTGGAGAAGTAGTAACCCTTACACATTGCTGGTGGCATTTTAACTTGGTGTAGCCAATGTAGAAATCAGCTGAGCAGTACCTAGAAAGTTGAAAATAGAATTACCATATAACCTGGCAATCTCAGTATGTACCCAAAAAAACTGAAAGCAAAGACTCAAAACAGATATTTGTACACCAATGTTTATAGCAGCATTATTTAGAATAGCCAAAAGTTGGAAACAACCCAAGTGTCCATCAACAGATGTATGGATAAATAAAATGTGGTATATACATACAATGGAATTATTATTCAACCTTAGAAAGGAATGAAGTCCTGATACATGCTACAACATATCCATGATCTTGCTTATATGAAATCATCAAGAAGAAACAAATTTCGTAGAGACAATAATAGATTACAGATTACCAGGGGCAGGGAGCTGGGGAGAGGGGAAGAGGAGTTATTGCTTAATGGGTGCAGAGTTTCTGTTTGAGGTGATGAAAAAGTTGGAGTAAAAGATATTGGTGATGGTAGCACAATATTGTGAATGTAATTAATACTACTGAATTGCACACCTGGTGGTTAAATGGAAATTTTTGAGTTGTGTGCATGCCACTACAATAAAAAGTTTGAAAAGATGAAATGTATATTTTGTCAGTATATAGTTCTTTACATTTCATAAACGGCCATTGTGCATTGCCTATTAGTTGCAGTGTTCTTCCTTAGTTATTCCCACATTTTCTAATAAGCACTTCATGATAATATCCCCATTCTCTCGCTCCTGAGAACAGACCGATTGAGAGGGTGTGCTGTATTACAAAATACGATTTGCCTAAAGAAGGAGATTGCCATCTCACTCATTAATTTTACATTACCATACTGGGCTTCTATTGATGTTATCACAATGCTTTCTACAGCTACTCACTGTGATTGCAAAAATACACAGATTGTTCCGTAATTAAGAAAAGTAAATGATTTGGGGAGTGATACAAGTAAAGGAAAAACTTGGATGACCATTTTCTCTAGCTATAGTAAACTGTTTTGTGATTACACATATGTGTTTATATGTCAACAGTCATGTGCAATATACACTGATGTGTTTGAGACACTTTACGGCTTTTGTACTATTGAACTGTTTAAGATGTCTTGCTCCCCTGTAGAATGTCACTTTTACGGCAAAGGAGTCCATTGATACAGTTGTAAAGAAGTTTCTCTATCTCAATTTTCTCTCATTCCTAGATCATTGAAAAACAGTTGGGAAAGGATAGCCATGGTAGGGCTACTAGCATAGTTGACACCATGTAGGATTCAGTGAAGCTCTACATGTCAATATACCAAAAATCAAAACCACCTAGAAAACACTTTGGGACCAAAAACAGTATTTTGCTGTGAGAAAAGGGCTAGACTGAGAATGAAAACAAGGGTTTCACACCACCATCTGCCACTCACTTATGTAACTATGCGCTAGTTTAACATGCTTGTTTGCTAAGAGCCTGGGTTTTATAAATAACACTGACGAAGGTTTAACCAGAAGCTGAACCACTTACAGCCATGTGACTTTGAGTGAATTACTTTCTGAGCCTCAGTTTTCATCTATAAAGGTGAGATAATAATAGTATCCAATCATGAACTTGTAAATATTATATGCAAAAGTTGGCAGCACACCATTTGTAGATAGTAAGCATCCAGTAATGATAAGTATCATTATTACAATTTAGACATCATTTGGGGGCTGCTACTTCTTCAGCTCTATGAGATAATTGGATGAGACCATATCTGCAGGCCCATCCAGGTATAATAGCCTATGGTTAGAGAATTATTATATTTTGTAAAAGAATTCTTCACAAAAAGATTTAAAATAATACTTCAATTCATGTCACACATAAAAATATTATTTTGGAAGTCTTATGGGAGGTGAGGACCTGTGGGAATTAAGGTCTGTGGGGACTAAAATCTCATTTCTCTGTGTTCTTCTGTTATCTTTCTCACTAGACCATAAAGTTTTTGGAGGCAAGGATTATGACCTTAGCATACCAGTGTGCAGTTCTTTGGGTGATTTAAAAACAAAGATGTAAATGAATGAATGAACTTATGTAAATAAATACGTTCCCTGCTTGTTTTAGGGAACAAGCAGCCTAAAATCCCTGCCTTTGTGGAGAATCAATCATATAACAATTATTATAGTCTAGTGACATATCTGTAATATACAATATACAATAGGCTAGTGATAAGCACTTTAAAGAAAAATAAAAGTACAGAAGGGGTAATAGTAACATGGGCTGAAGTTTGCAATTTTATTGAGAAAGACCAAGGAGGGGCTCACTGAGGAAGTGACATTCGAGTAGACTGAAGAATGTGAGGGAGTGATCCACTTTGATATCTGAGGGAAGAATGTTCCAGATGGAGAGAAAGCAGGTGCGAAGGCTCTGATCTCGAAGTCTGATTAGTGTGTCAAAGCAGCCGTAAGAAGACTGGTGTGCTTGAAATGGAGGGAGCAAAGGGAGAGCAGCAGGAGATGAAGTCCAGGAGATAACAGGAGGAGGAAAAGACCATGTGGAGTCTTGTAGGTTCTTGCAAGGCTTTGATTTCTACTTTGAGTGACTAGAAAAGAGTTTGGAGTCTGAATGAAGAGATGACAAGACCTGATTTGTTTTAACTGGCTTACATTGGCTGTTATGATAAGTTTACTTGTGGGGTGTGTTGAGTAGAGAAGAATAAAGGATATCAGTCAGGAGATTATTGCCTCTTAGATAGGGAAGATAGAAAATGGTGACCTGGACCATCACAGTAGAACTGATGAGAACTAGTCATATTAGGGATAAATTGTGAAATCGAGCTGCAGGATTTTGTTACAGATTAGATTTAGTAAGAGAGAAAGAAAGGAACCAAAGATGAGCAACTGGAAGGATTTTCCATTGCCTGAGATGGTAAGACTGTGGGGAAACAGTTTTGAAGGGAAATATTAGAAGCTCTGCCTTTTACTTGCTTGGTTTGAGATACAGAGTAAACATCCAAGTAGAGTGCCAAATGGACAGTTAGATGGAGATTCCGGAGTTCAGGGTACAGGTTACAGCTGAAGGTATAAGCTGTGAATCATCAGTAAATAGGTGGTATTTAAAGCTATGAAACCAAATGAGATCATAAAGGCAACATGTAGAGATGGAAAAGAGAAAGGTCCAAGGTCTGAGCCTGGAATACTTGTCTTTTGGTACTCAGAAATGAGTACCTAAAAAGAAACCAGCAAAAGAGTCTGAGAAGGATGGCTAATGAGGAAGGAGGAAAACAAGGAAAGTGTGGAGCATGGAAATCAAGTACACAAAGTCCATCAAGAAGAAAAGTTAAACAACTGTGTCAAATGATGCTACTAGACCAACGAAGATGATAATGGAAAATTGAACATTGGGTTCAGTCACACAGGTTATTTGTGATCTTGATAATAGAAGTTCTGGTGGATTGGGGGTGGGGGAGGAGTCTGATTCCAGTGGATACAAGAGAATTGTCTGCTTCATATATGTGATACACACACACACATAACTGAACATGTAACTAGTTGTAAAATATGGGCCATATTTGGTCATAGTGGGACATTACTGATGATGACTTGGAGCTGTGTCTTTGTTCTCTGTGGTTGCTATAACAAACACCACAACTGGTTGACCTAAACAATAGGAACTTATTATTCCATAGTTTTAGAGACTAGACATCCAAAATAAAGGTATCTGTAGGCTATGCTTTCTCTGAAGTCTGTTGGTGGTTTGCTGGCAGGCCTCTGTCACATGGCCATCTCTCTCTCTCTCTCCTCCACGTTCTTGCTACTGTCTCAAGTTTACTTTGCTCATAAGGACTCGTCTCACACTGGAATAAGGCCCACACTGTTTCAGTTTGGCCTCATCTTAACAGGATTTTCATAGCTCCCATTTACAAAGGAGTCCACACCTGTGGGTCCAGAGCTGAGAACTTGAACATGTCTTTCAGGGGTACATGAGTCAACCTACAACAAGCAGTGATCTAAAAGCAAACAAAACCAACAAACTTCTGGAGAAACATCCATGAATTGTTGAATAGTCATAAGCGCAGAGGTAGACAATAAATATAAGAATGAGTCCATGGAGAAATAAGATTCTTGTATTACCATACTAGAAACAAATGTTGTGCATAAATGAATCCTTTAAAGGAGGAAGCAACATCCCAAGACTAAAATAAGTTCATTGTTTAAAAAAAAAGGAGTTTCTTCTTTTAAAAAATTGGGCAAAAAAATTTCCTGGGGAAGACAGCACCTGAAAATAAACTTCTTAGGATTATAGATCCTCCACTGTAAACCTCACTTAGAGAAGTTGGGTATGCATGTATGGAGACAATGAAAGGTTAAATTTAAATCTCACATTGTGACATGGCATCATAAAGGTTTTCACTGGCATTCTGTGTGTGCCCACGTACATTCTGTGTGTACCCACGTACATATATAACAATTATATGACTAGAAGCAACTTCTCTTGTCCATCACAGGTTGACTCTCTTTTGCACAATAGATCTTATCTTCCTGCTATAGGCTTCTTAAGGGAAAGTCTTATATCATCTTATACCATGGTAACAGGCATATAAAAGCACTTGACATATACTTATTGAACGTAATTTTCACAAAAGAATCTATCTAGTGATAAATATTTTTGCTTACTGAAGTTCCTAATTACTCAAGAATGCAAATTAAAGCAAAATTGTGGTATACATTATTTGCATGAATAAACTTTACAATGCAAATGACTGTCAATCAAGAGCTCCTTAAGATCTCCTTAAAATGATACATTTTATTAGCATTTATTAAACTGTACTTTTTTGACAAAAGTTATAATTCATTGTAGAACATTTGAGAAATACAGAAAAATGTGAAGAAAAAATTTAAATCATCTCAAGTCCATCTCCCAAGTAAATTCATCAGTAACACTGTATTATATAATCACAATAAATATTTTTCTAGGTTATGAGTGTTTTATAGTACCTACTTTATAACATGGCTTTTTGACAGTAATATAACATAAACGGGCTTCTATGTCATTAAATCATTTTCTATAACACTAATTTTAATGGCTGCCCAAATAACCCGACTTTATTTAACTAATTCTCTATTTTTGGTCAATTATGTTACTGATAACTTTTCTTTATTGTAAATGATGCTGAAATAAATATTCCAGAGAATCAATTGCCCAAAATCTAAGGCTATTTCCTTAGGTTAAATTCATCAATTCCTCTAGTCAAAGTGTTTAAACATTATTAAGATTTTGAAATACATATTGTCAAATAGTCCTATGGAGAGAATGAATAATTTACACTCAACAGCAGGTATTAGGAAAATGCTATTTCCCTATGTTCTGGAGTTAGTCTAGGGAAATTTCCTCCTCCTTTAATGAGAGAATATTATCAGTTTTGAAAAATTTGACAGATGAAAAATATCTCATCATTTTAATTTGCATTTCTTTGAATGCTAACAAGTTGAAGTTCTAAAAAACTTTTCTTGCTGTTTATAGTCCATATTTTAGAAATTCTTGTTCATGTCTTTTGCCTTGGTATTGATGTCAGCTTCTTTTACTTTTTAATTTGTAAGTTTCTATATTAAGGATACCAGCCATTTGCCCTCAAGCATGTCATAAATATTTTTCCTGTTTACTCTCTCTTTAATGTATTAAAAGGAAATTTTGGATCTACTGAGTTTATTGTAAAGAGTGATCCAACTCATTGGTATTTAAGTGGTGAACATTAATATTTTGCTTCCCAACATCCATCTCCTTTTCTTAGCCTGCCGATTTCCTTCCTTCTCTCCCCCTGGATATAGTCCAGAGAGAATCATTAGACGCTTCAATCTTCCTTAACCATAGGGTGGATATGAGATCAAAATTAAGCGCATAGGATAGGGCCTATGTGAAATTCAAATTTTTAGCTAAGGAACAAAGAAACTGGAAAAGGTTAGCATTCATCCAACTCTAGTGGAAGTCTCTGAACAAACTGTTTTCTGCTACAAAACCCATTCTTTTAGTTTCCATTTCCTAACCTCTGAAGCTCTTTTGATAACTAGCATTTCCCAAGCCTGCCCATTTCTAAGAATTCCTATCTGCTCTCTGAGTACCTGATATCAGCCATATATATCTTTATTTAATGAATCAGTCAGTATAAGCAAGGTTATGCAAAGGTAACAAGGAACCTGACAAACCTCACCCACATGCATTTCTCATTCAAGTTCTGCACTCACAAGAAGGTACAGCTCATCCCCATCACTCAGAACCAAGCTGGCAGAACTTCCATGGTTACAGGGGCAGAGAAAATAGGTTAAACTTCTGAAATGTTCTGCCCAGAAGTGACACACCATCCCTTTTCTTATTTTTCATTGGTCAAAGCAAGTCACACGGCTAAGCCAGATGTTACAGAGGTATAATCCTTGCCCAAGGAGAGACAGACAACATATATGTGGGACCAATATTAGAGAACTCTACTCAGGTAATCAGCGAGGTTTCCTGCTGCTTTAACCAAAGAATCCTTAATGGTATGAATTTCCTCTTGGAGTTCTAACCTTTGATATTATGTTTAGAAAGGCCTTCCCAACAAGAAAATAATTTTAAAAGATTTTTTCTTGAAATTGCCCTCTACTTTGTTTAGACATTTGAATCCAAATTTCCCAAATTGGTGTTACACCTTGAAAAAAAATACTTCCACATAATTATGCCAATTGCTGGATTATAATGTGACTTGGGAATTCATAATACACATTAAAATCCCTTTTAGAAGAAGCCAGTTTAATTCAGAACTTTCCAAATTTGTGTAGCCATAGAACTGATTTTTCATGTTAACACTATTAACAACCCACAGATTAGTATGCCTTTGAACACAAACACATTCAGGAAATGCTGTTTTATCTTATCTTATTTATTCATTTATTCTTATTTATCTTATTTTTTCATCAGGAGGAAGTTGAGATCTGCAATTTTAGTCCAAAGAGTTAACCAAATTTCCTAGCACCATATATTAAATAAATTTTACTTTCCCTAGTAGTTTGATGTGTTATTTTTAACATAGATGAAATTTTATCTATACTAGGGTTTGTTTCTGGATATTACATTCTGTTCATTGATCTTTCTGTTCCAGAATGAGCAAAATACATTGTTTTAATCATTACAGTTTTATCATGTTTATCTGGTAAGACCTGTACTATTTGCAAAACAGCTTTTTCTTTATTTTCATTCACTATTCCACAAAACCAGGGAGTATCTGTTAATGTAAGGAATTTTATAGGCAAAAGAAAGTACAGGTGAACAAGGCAAGGGTCTCTGTGTGCATGGGGTTTATATTCCGAAGGGATATACAGGCATTAAACAGTTAATGGCACATATTATTAACTCCAATTTTGACACATTCTGTGAAGAAGTATGGGGACACTAAATCAAAGAAGAGGGGATATACTTAAGTCTTCCTTTAAATAAGTGATGTTGAACTGACTCTTAAAGGATGAAGAAGAAATTCCTAGGTGAAGAGGAAGACAGAAGAGAGAGAGAGTGTGTGTCGAGCAGAAGAAATAGAAAAGGTCTGGAGGCAAGAGCACACAAGCATTCAAGAAACTAAAGTGCCCATGCCTGGAGCATGGACCATGTCAAAAGTTGGCCAGAATGTGACTGGTGAGGTAGGCAGGGGCAGATAGATGCAGGACTTTATGGTCCATAAGGCGGCTTTTAGCTTTTATTTTAATAGTATTAAGGAGCTATGGAAGGACTTTGAACAGTGGAGTCACAAGATCAGACTTTCCCCGTATTATTATTTTTTTAAAGCCCTGTGGCTGCCGTGGGCAAGAGCTGCCCTGTGATCTATGCCCCCAAAATTGTGCAGCCAGCTGACCCTTGGCTAGGATTGCTGAAGATTGAATAGGAGGGAATCATAAATATTGCTCTTATTAGCGATTGTACAATTACAGCGAAGTCCTTGTCTTTATATGGCAATAGCCCCAAAATTCAGCCTACTTTTTTAGACTTAAATGAAAACACATCACCTTTACCTAACATTCAATTTAAAAAGAATTTTCCTATCAAAGCAGTCAGTTCATGGTACAAAAGTATAACATGAGTTGAATGGATGTGTTAGGAGTTAAATATTCACCTCCAGCACTGCCTAATGAGGAAACCCATGGGTAATTTGCCTGGAAGGGCACTGGAAAAAAAATATATGTTGGGCAGTGCAGTGCCTCAGATATGCAACTTTTATATGCAAAGAAGTGTGTTTTCCAAAGCATTAGCCATCCGTAGCAGTGTTGTAACAGCAGCCCCTGTCTTTTTTCCTAGAGACTTCCCCATGGTGCATGTTCCTGCAATAAATTCAAAACTCAAATTGTGTGACATACACAAAGCCACAAAATACGAACACACATACTCTATGTGAATAACCAAAGACGTCACTTGAATAAAGATATTTTTCATTGTCACTCATTAAGTTGCTATGTTTGAATGTCTCAAGCAAATGCTTTGGAACAGTGTCATGCCAAGCACCCACACAAACAGAAAGGCAATGCAGCTTAAAAAAAAACACGCACACAACAAAGTGCTAACAACCACGGAGCTCGGATTGGAGACACATGGAGCTCTGAGGTGCCATGTGCTGCCTTTTCCACCAAAATTAACTTGGAACATTTCCTCTTGAAGGGCCCCCTCCCCTATTTCCTTCCCCTTTCTGATTTAGAACACATTGCAGAAACTTGAATGCTCTTTATCCTTTATCCAAGGATAAAGGAAAACACAAAATGGTTATGATCAAATGTTTATTCAATCCCTATATAGAACTGTTATTATTATTTTTTAGTCCCCAAACTATCAAGACTACATTTTACCTGTCCAACTGAAGACCCTCCCAGCCACCAGCCCCCACGATCATCTGCCCACCTGCAGGCCAATGGCGCGGCATCTGCCGGGCGCCCCAGGTGGGGTTGCAGCTCTGGGGCAGGCGCTTGGGCAGACCCAGGTGCATCGTGAAGCAGGGGAGAAGGAGACGCCCCGAGATTCTTCTCACTTGAAGCAGTTTGCTCTAGCACAGCCCTGGCTTAAGGGGGAAAAGGAAGAAACGATGAAAACACATTTTACATACGAAGAAACTGAGCTGTGAAGCTGAATGCACTGTCCAAGACGTCCCAGCTCCTGGATCGTGGAGGGAGGAGTAAAACTGAGGTCTAACAGTCACCAAAGGCCAAATTGTTCCCTCCGTACCTCTTGCAATCCAGAGGCTGGCTTGCAGCAGGGTTTAGCATAAGAAAGGGGTGTATTTGAACCACAAAACAAGAAAACGCTGGTTTCATTACATGTCAAAGTCGCAGCATTTGGTACTGTATAACAGCAGAGTTTTACTAAGAAAAAAAAAATCTCTGCATTTTACTTCACTTGAACAGAACGTGACAGTATTCGTTTCGTTACAATAGCATCCCCTGAGTATCTCTACGGAAGCCATTGCAATAACTGTACCATATTTTCTCCACCTAATAGATGAGAAAACTCTTTGACAATAACCAGAACATCAATTTGAATGCCCTATGGCTTGGTAATATTTGCTGCAAATGAGCTTCCCATAAAGATGGAGCCCCACTCCAGCAGCTAATGAAGGTAGATCACAAAGCCCCGGAATGCGATAAAGGTGCACCAGGTACTGAGCTCTCTCACAGGAGCTGGCTTTACATTTGCACCTCAGTTCTCACCACATTGCCCCCCTGGCCCTTGGCCTCCTGCAAATGCCTGCACCTTTCCCTGGGCTTCAAGGTTGGTTAGAAGCTGCTCATCTGTTGCAATAGAGAACTCAAGGATAGCCACTCTAAGCCAAGAAAACATATGGTCTAATTTCCTGGAAGAAAGCATGGAAGGGAAGGGTTCAAAGGGTGCTCGATTTATTTTTAGAGGCAAGAGGCATTGAGCAGGGTAGTGAGTTGGCTAAATTGTTTTAAAGATTATTTTAAAAGGCAGGTGTGCTAGACCAGGTGTGATGTTTCCTGCAATCAGATCACATTAAAAAAAGAAAAAAAGAAAAAAAAACTAGAAAGGAAATGCTTGGCAATGTGTCATCCCCTTGACATTGGAGGTGATAAGGTTGAACGTTAACCCCACCACCCCCATCTCACACCTGCCTCCATCCCCCACGCTGCCACCCAACAGGAGGCAGAATTGAGGTCCATACATGAGTAATTACTCTCCCCACCAAGTGAACCCTTTTCACTCTGACCCAGCCAGGAATTTAATCATCCCTCCAGAGGAGTGACATTTAAAGCCCCTCTCCTTACCAAAGCATAATGTAAAAATGCAAAAGCTGTGGGCAGGTACCAAGGGAATACTCAGAGAAAGAAAGCTGCAGGACCAAGACATTCGAGAAAGAAGTCATTCCCAGGTCAGACGTCACTTAGGCCCTGACATATGAAGAGGTATGGGGAAAAGCACAGCCTCCCCAAGGATTGGGTCCTCAAGGTGAACTTGCAGCAAGAGTGGAGCAAAGACTAAGGATTTCCTCCAGCGGATTCCTGGGGCACCATGCCATGAAGGCCCAGGCTAAGGCAGAATTGGGCAAGGCCCACAGAAGAACAAATTAAAGGGCTATGAATAGGAGAAATACGGGCAAGATTCTAGCAAAACCTGTTAATGCACCCAAACTGGACTCAGCATTTTCACTAGCATCCAACTCAGAAGAAATTGGAGTTGTTTTTTTTTTTTTTTTTTTGGCTAAAATCCTGATAAATGGTGGTACCAGTATCGGAATACACACTTACGTTGCATAAATGACAATTAATTCTATAGAAAATTGCATGGGAGTCTCATCCCACTGATGGGTTCAGTTATTCCTTAATTTGATGTTGGCTTTAGGTAGTCTGGAGTCAAAGACAGCTAATCCACCTGGAATGACTGACTCTTGCAATCTTCCATGGCCCCAAGTGGGGAAACCACCTGCATAGCTCTGCTGAGAAGTAGCCCAAGTTTACCTCAATCTGCATGTGCTACACCTTGCATCAAGACAGATGAGATATGTGTATTTTTAGTAATTAATTACACTTTTACTACATTCCTGAACACTGTCTTAGATGTAAGGCGGGTTTCCTCCTTGCTGCCTTGGTGGTCACCTGACCAGGACCCAAAGCCCCTTCCTGGACAATTCCCAAGCACAGCTCTTCTCTTAGGAAGAGACTTCATGGGGGGAGGGGTGGGGGGAAGGACTATGGGAAGGGTGGGGGAAGGGACCATGGGAGGGGTGGGGGAAGGGACCATGGCTTGTTCATCTTTGTCACTCATACCCTTCCTCAACCCAGTCCCTCAAAATCCCAGCCCAGTGGCTTACACACAACCGGCACACAATAAATATTGAAGTCAAATCTGCTGTAACCTTCTTCATGCTAACACTTTGACAGTGCTAAACATCCAAGCCAGTCATCTTGAGAATAACAAAAACTGTTTTACTAAGGAGGAAGCATATTTTCCAATGACACTTGTGAGCTTTTTCTGATTACAAATGTAATACATATTCATTATAGAAATTTGGAAACTTCAGGAAAGCATAAATAAAAAGTAAAATAATTAATAATCCCATTTAAAAAAGGACCATTGTTAAAATTTGAATGCTTGTTCTTCCAGGTTTCTTTAAATGCCTGTACATACATATATTATAAAACTGAGATCATAATGATTACTATTTTTAATCTTTTTTAGCATAAATTATGAGTTTTATCATGCATGTCCTTAAATATTCTTGAAGAAAATGATTCTAATGGTTGCAATGTGTTCCACCATATGGATGTTCCAGTATTCTGTGATTTAACCAATTTCCTTTGTTGGATATTTTGGTTGTTTTCAATTTTCTACTATTATAAATAAAGCTTCAGCAAACATCCTAGTCCATAAATCTTTGCACCCATTTTAATTATTTCCATACATCAAATTCCTAGAAGTAGAATTGCTCAAAGAATAAAAAACATGACAATTTTGAAGATGATGAATGACACATAAGCCAGAATCCAACTTTGACTATTTAGGAGATGAGAACCAGGTAACAATCTGTTAGCCACAGAACACAACCTCCTAAACCTTGACTTTATGGTTCACCAATCTGCTGTCTATGAAAAGACTGTCTTCTGTTGAGAGTTGGTGTCACATATTGAAAGGAGACTTGGCTGTGAAGCCAGACCAGCCTGTGTTCTAACTCTGGTACTTCTTTTCTTTAGCCGTGTGATGGTGGCTCATGCATGGAGCCCTACTTTCTACAAAGACAAAATGAAGATAAGACTACTGTGTCAGAGAATGCTAGTTGATGTTCCTTCTTCCTTAGTATCAGAAGTCTGCTTTTAATTTGGGGAGACATTGTACCTATTAAATTTATTATAAAGCCTGTCTCCCTTGCAGCTAGATATGGCCCTATGGATTAGAACTGAGACATAAGATGTGGAGGAAAATGGTTGTGGGACTGCTGGGAAGACTCCTTAAAAGCAGGAATAGTTGGAGGGAAACCTTTCTGTGTTCCCTCCTTTCCTCATTCCTGCTGCTTGGAACTCAGATGTGATGGCTGGTACTTCAGCAGTCATTTTGGTATCCTGAAAACGAAGCCACACACTAAGAATATTAGAAAAGAGAAACTGGTGACTGGATACCTTGTGATTCCACGGAATTGCCACACCTGCTAGACTGGCATTCACACCATCTTAATTGAGAGAATGAGCCTTGTGTGTTAAGCCAGGATTGTTTTGTGTTTTCTCTTAGAGACAGCCAAATTTAATCCCAATGGATGAGAATACCTTCATTACATAGTCATTGTGAGAATAAAATAGCTTAGTAACATACCTGGCACATAGCTCTCAGCAAATGTTAGTTTCTTCATTTTTTTGTATATTTCCCCTAGTTTTATTCCCAGATCATCCTAAGATTCTACTGACTTGCTCCCTTTACCCACAAAAAAAAAAAAAAAAAAAGGACCTTTGCTCTGACATCTGGCCAAGGCTTTCCTCCTGGCAATCTCAGCAGTTTATCTCTTGACATAAATTTCTTCCTTTTTGCTACTTTCTGCTTCCCATCTTGAAACCTGGGTTTCCACGAGTCACTGGGATTTCTGACTCACATACCTTTCACAGGGACACCAGAACCAATTCTTATTTTTTCCAATAATTAATTCAAAAATATACTTTTAATATTTATCATCAAGTCATAATCATTAATCATACATTGCTCCACATAGCTATCACACACTCAGGCATCTGTGTGCCTGAAGTTCTGATTTATAGTTTCGATTACTTCACAGACCAGATCCAGCAGATTTTCGGGATTCCAGTCAGAAAATTTTTCTCCTCAATTTAGAAACCAGAAAAACAACTAATTGTCCCCTCTGAAATACTGATGATCCATCTACTATTTTCTCATTTTGAACTGAGAATCTGAAACTACAAACAAGGAAGGACCTAATTCTTGCATGTTCATAATTAAATCAAGTTAACCAGTCACAGAGTGACTTGACAAAATTGGATCAGTTGTTAAAAAAAAAAAAGCAAAATAATTGTTTGCACTCAAAAATTGTCTTCAAATCTGCAAATGTATATGCAATTTAAAAAAGGACATTTACCATAGCATTATTTTTAATAAGTGAAAAATTAGAAACAATGTAAATGCAACGGGGGATAGCTAAATTATGTTATAAACACAGAACAAATTATCAGTTATAAAAATTATGTTTATGAAGAAGATAAGGAAAATGTGATCTTAGGAGAAAATAAAATATACAAACGGCATAATACGATCTCTGTCTTTCCTATACACCGTTATCTACTGATTTTTTAGTTACTCCCACCATTTATTGAGTATTTTGGCACCAAGATCCCCACATTTCTCTCCACCCTAGTTCTTCTCAGTCTGTCTGGATGGTATGATGATCCTGGTAGAACAAACATCCATTAACCTGGCTAATTCAGTGCCTTGATTTTCTCAATTCCAATCACCCTCCATCCTACTTTAGCAGCCTACTTCCATCATCACTCTGGATCTTATTAAAGAGAATTTTTCTCTCTTCTAACTCTTAAAATCTGGTATCCCATTCACTGATAACAATCTCCCATTATTAAGGCTCTCCTACATGCTTACTCCCCTCACATCTATTCGTTAACCTTTTATCCACCTCCAGCCCTTTAACCACTCCATTTTATCTTGTCATCAGTTCCTTTCTGTTCTCACACCTCCCCCATCCAGGCATTTCATGTCATTCTCCAGCACTCGTTCAATTTTCTGGTCCCTTGTCCACCTTCCCTCCTGTCCTGTGAAATTCCAAATTTGTCCTATCCCAAACATCCAATCGACTCAGCCATACAAATAGGAGCTTGGACCGTGATCTCTAACCTGAGCTGATACTTCGTGCTCCCTGCTCATTCCCATATGCTCCTACAAAAATTGCCTTAAATTCGTCAGCCCTGACACGCTGGGAAAGGGCTCACACCTCTGTCACAAGCTAACTCCTCCACCTGTCCTTTCGAGCCCACCTTATCCCATCCTGCAGAGACACTGCTTCCCTAATTACCATCTCCTTGGGCTTTTTCTCAGCATCAGAACTACTCATGTCACCCCCATCTCAAAAAGCATGTTTTTTCCCTCATGTCCATTCCAGCTGCCATTCTGTACTTTCCCTTTTAGAGCCAAGCTACCTGAAAGAACACTCTGCTCCTAGTTCTTACCTCTTTTTCACTAATCAGCATCTCGAATCTGGCTTTTATCCCCAAAACTGCTCTTTCCAAGATTATTAAGTGATTATCTTGTTGCTAAACTCAAAGGGAAATTTTCAAACCTCATTTTGTTGACCACTCTGGAGACCTTGATTTTGGGGGCTGGCGGGGGGGCTGGGGAGGATAGCTCTATTAAGATATAATTTGCCTATAAATCAACCTATTTAAAGTGTGCAATTCTTTTAGTATTTTAGTAGTTTCAGTTGTGTAACCATCACCCCCAAAATAAATCTTGCACTGATCAGCAGTCACCCTCCCATTTCCCTCATCCCCCCTAGCACTAGGCAACCACATGCTTTCTGTCCCTGTAGATTTGCCTATTCTGGACATTTCATATAAATGGAATAACAAATATACAATGTGTGGGTTTTTGAGACTGGCTTCTTTCACGTAGCATAATGTTTAAATGGTCATCCACATTGTAGCATGAGTCAGTACATCATTCCTTTTTATTGCTGAATAATATTCCACTCCATGAATATCATACATTTTGTTTACCTATTCATTAATTGATGTCCATTTGTTTGGTTTCTACTTTAATAATGCTGCTATAAGCATACACATACAAATTTTTGTGTGGATGTATGTCTTCATTTTTCCTGGGTATATAATTAGTAGTAGAATTGCTGGGCCACATGGGTACTCTATGTTCATCCTTTAGAGGAACTGCCAAACTGTTTTCCAATGTGGCTGCACCATTTTGCATTCCTACTAGCAGTATGTAAGGGTTCCAATTTCTCCAAATCCTTGCCATCACTTCTTATCTGTCTTCTTGCCTCCTGCCATCATAGTGTATATGAAGTGGCATCTCGTTGTGGTTTTGGTTTGCATTTCCCTAATGGCTAATGATGTTGTGCATGTTTTCATGCGCTTTTTGGCCATTTGCTTATCTTTCTATTACTAAGTTGTAAGAGTTCTTTATATAGTCTATATACAAGTCATTTATTAAATACATGATTTGGAAATGTTTTCTACCATTTTCTGAGTTTCCTTTTTACTTTCTTGATGGTATCCACTGAAGAACAAAAGTTTTCCATTTTAATCAAGTCCAATTTATCTATTTTTCATTTGTTTCCTGTGCTTTTGGTGTCACATCTAAGAAACCATTACCTAGTCCAGATGATGAAGATTTAGCTGTATGTTGTCTTCTAAGTTTTTTTTTATAGTTTTAGCTCTTACAGTCAGGGCTTTGATCCATTTTTAGCTAATTTCTTATATGGTGTGAGGTAGGAATCAACTTTGATATTCTTGATACTTGTAACTCTCTCTTCTCTTGGGCTTGGAGACTAGCTTGCCCCCCCAGTTTTCACCCTATCTTACTTCAAACTCAACATTTCCACAAAAGTGTTTCTTTCTTTTCCAGTGTCATTGGATCTCAAGTCTCTATTGTAATTATTGCTTCAATTTTTTACTCCCTACCTAGACAGTAAGATTGAGAACAGAAATTTTCTTATTTGATTTTGTATTCATCAAAGCCTCTGACAAAGCCTGGGACTCTGAGGGTATTACTGTATGTTTATGTAAAAAAACAATATGCCATCAGGACAAAGGCTGAAAGTAAAATATAGACTATGTATATATGCATGTATGTGCATATGTGTATAAATCTTCTATTTTTCTATTCCTGTTTTCTATAATAAAGATACATGAATATAAAAATAAATATGCTACCATCAAATGTAGCAAATATATTATATCAATGCAAGGTGTTAACATTAGGATGATATATGGGAACCCTGTATTTCATGCATGATTGTTCTGTAAACTCACAACTTCTCTAGTTAAAAAAAAAAAAAAGGATAAGGAGGTGGGGCAAGATGGCGACATAGAGAGGAGTCCCCCCAGAACAACTACAGAAACCAGAAACAACTAGTAAATAATCCAGAATAACTGTGGGGGGACAAATGAGACCATCCACTCATCATACACCAACCTGAATTGGGAGGAATGCCCAAGAACACAGCATAAAATCTGTAAGTAAAACCTGTGGATCCAAGTCATGAGACCCCCTCCCCCATAGCCTGAGCTGCAAAGCCTCCTGGTGCCAGAGAGAAGCTCTCTCCCAGCAAGCGAATATAGCTCAGCTGAGCTCCAACTGGGGTTTTAAGTAGCGAGTGTGAACTGTTCACTACAGGTATGCAGCCCCAAAAAACAGACAGAGGCTTCAGGTGACAACTGACCTTGGAGAGCCGGAGGGTCGCCTTGGACTGGGTCTGAAGGGGACTCTGTTTCTTTTTCAGCTCAGTGGAGAAAGCCCCAGTCATTTTCAGTTTCCAGGGCTGTGAAGCGGAGAGGGGTGGAGACAGCACAAGCAGAGAGAGAGACCATTGAAATGCTAATGACCTCCACCTGGGGGGTCTCTCTTCTCTAGGAGGAAAGGGGTGGGGCCCTTTCCATTCAGAACCAGACCCCAGAGCCTGGGGGAACACGGCCATACCTCCTCATACCAGTCAAGAATTATAGGCTAACAGGCATCACCTGCTGGGCAGAAAAGCACAGTGACCTGAGGCATCAAAGGGTGGAGCAATTTTCTAAGACACACCCTCAGGGAAACCAGATACTGAATATTTCTTCCCTCTGGGACCTCAGCCTGTTCTGGTCTGGGAAAACCTGATTTGGATAACCAAGGAAACCATGCCTAGACAACAGAAAATTACAACCTACACTAAGAAAAACAAAGTTATGGCCCAGTCAAAGGAACAAACATACACTTCAACTGAGATACAGGAATTTAAACAACTAATGCTAAATCAATTCAAAAAGTTTAGAGAAGATATTGCAAAAGAGATAGAGGCTGTAAAGGAATCACTGGGCATATATATGGCAGAAATCAAAAATTCAAAAAACAACTAGTAGAATCTATGGAAATGAAAGGCACAACACAAGAGATGAAAGACACAATGGAAACATACAACAGCAGATCTCAAGAGGCAGAAGAAAACACTCAGAAACTGGAGAACAAAACACCTGAAAGCCTACATGTAAAGGAGCAGATGGAGAAAAGAATGAAAAAATATGAGCAACGTCTCCAGGAACTCAAGGATGAAACAAAGTACAATAATGTAAGTATCATTGGTGTCCCAGAAGGAGAAGAGAAGGGAAAGGGGGCAGAAGCAATAATAGAGGAAATAATTAATGAAAATTTCCCATCTCTTATGAAAGACATAAAATTACAGATCCAAGAAGCACAGCGTACTCCAAACAGAAGAGATATGAATAGGCCTACCCAAGACACTTAATAATCAGATTATCAAATGTCAAAGACAAAGAGAGAATCCTGAAAGCAGCAAGAGAAAAGCAATCCATTACATACAAAGGAAGCTTAATAAGACTATGTGGATCTCTCAGCAGAAACCATGGAGGCAAGAAGAAGTGGTGATATATTTAAGATACTGAAAGAGAAAAACCACCAACCAAGAATCCTATATCCAGCAAAGCTGTCCTTCAAATATGAGGAGAGCTCAAAATATTTTCTGACAAACAGACAATGAGAGATTTTGTGAACAAGACACCTGTCCTACAGGAAATGCTAAAGGGAGCACTACAGGGTGATAGAAGACAGGAGTGTGTGATTTGGAACACAATTTTGGGAGATGGTAGCACAACAATGTAAGTACACTGAACAAAGGTAACTATGAATACGGATGAGAGAGGAAGGTGGGGAGCATGTGAGACACCACAAGAAAGGAGGAAAGATAAAGACTGGGACTGTGTAACTTCGTGAAATCTAGAGTATTGAACAATTGTGATAAAATGTACAAATATGTTCTTTTATGAGGGAGAACAAGCAAATGTCAACCTTGCAAGGTGTTAAAAATGGGGAGGCATTGGGGAAGGGATGCAATCAGCATAAACTAGAGACTGTAACTAATAGAATCATTGTATTATGCTTCCTTTAATGTAACAAAGGTGATATACCAAGGTAAATGCAGATAAGAGGGGGGGATAAGGGAGGCATGTTAGACACTTGACATTGGTGGTATTGTCTGATTCTTTATTCTACTTTGATTTAAGGTTATTTTTCCTTTTGCTACTTCCTAGCTGTCATTTTTTTTCCTCTTTCTTTTTCCTCTCTACCTTCTTTGACTCTCCCTCCTGCCTTATGGAAGAAATGTAGATGCCCTTATATAGATAGTGGTGAAGGTGGTGAACACATAAATGTATGACCATACAGAGAACCATCGATTATTTACTTGGGATGGAATGTATGGTGAGTGAACAAAACCATATTAAAAAAAAATGGGTCGATGACAAAACCTCGAGGGCAATATACTGAGTGAAATAAGCCAGACACGTAAGGACAATTATTGCAGGGTCTCACTGATAGGAACTAATTATAATATGTAAACTCATAGACATGAAATATAAGGTACCAACATATAGGACGAGGCTTAAGAATGGGGAGTGGTTGCTTAGTATGAGCAGAATGTTCAACTAGGATGAACTTAAATGTTTGGAAATGAACAGGGGTGTTGGTAGCAAGATGTGAGAATAACTAACAGCGCTGAATGGTGTGTGAATGAGGTGGAAAGGGGCAGCTCAGAGTCATATATGTTGTTGGAGGTCAAAAGATGGGAATGTACAAAATGAATCCTATGGTGGGCAATGTCCATGATCAACTGTACAAATACTAGAAATCGCTTCCATGAACCAGAACAAATGTATGACAATACAATTAGAAGTTAATAATGGAGGGGCATATAGGGAAGAACTATATACCTATTACAAACTATATACTACAGTTAGTAGTATTTCAACATTTTTTCATAAACAGTAACAAATGTACTATACCAATACTACAAGTCAACAATTGAGGGGGGTTGGTTAGGGATAGGGGGATTAGTTTCCTTTTCTTTTTTTCTTTTTTCATCTTTCACTTTATTTCTTGCCTGGAGTAATGAAAAGTTTCTAAAAATTGAACAAAAATTAAGTGTGATGGATGCACAGCTGTATGAGGGTACCCAGGGGCAGGTGATTGTACACTTTGGATCTTTGGATAATTGTATGGTATCTGAACAATCTCAATAAAAATGAAAAAAAAAAAGGAGATAAAAATAATGATACATGGAATTGAGAGAAGTTTCTGAATTTCAGGAAAAGAGGAAAAGGAGTTAAAACTTTTGATAAATACAAAGAGTAACTTATTCCTCTACAATCTTATTGAATTATGAGAGCAAATCATGTAAGTTAAAGCACCTTTGATTTAAAGCATTTTCCAAAAGCTCTAAATGAACCTACAATATCAAGTCCCTTTTTATCATCTCTTGAATTCTTAATTCCTTTAGGGCAGGACCCATGTCTTATTTTCATGTATTTGCCCAGAATTTAGCACAATGCCTGGCATATGGAACATCTTGACTTTTTATTTATTCAACCAGTATTTATTGAGCAGCTACCATGTGCCAGGAACTATGCAGTGTACTAAAAAAAATCAAACAATTTTTAGGAAAGCTGAAGAAGAATTAAGGAAATGACAGCAAAACTAGAATTGTTCAAACGCTCATAGGGTACCTACCACAGGTGAAGCACCAATTGTCCTAGAACCTGTGATGAATAGAGAAATGAGTGAGACCTGGCTTCCATCCTGTGAAAAGACAGAGACTAGTTGAGGGAGAGGGGTAGACAGATACATGCCCAAGGAACTCTAATCCAAGGCAGGCTACAATAAATGCTGAAATGGAAGTCAAAACCAAATGCTGAGGGAGGTCAGGGGAGGGCAAGATTAAGACAAGAGCCTCATTTTATTGTCATTCTGTTCATGCCTGTCTATCTGGCCACTTAGGCTGTGACGATGTTACCAACAGGTTCAAGTATCCATGTGTCCACAAGGCATTTCCACGTCCTTGCTCACCCTGATGGGATGATGGTGACTCTTTGAGTGGTCAGTGAATGATGGCCTCCCATAAATGAGGAGCACAAGGTTAGTTATGGGATCTGTTTCCCACGTCTGTGGAAATGTATGGGGTCAGCATCACAGGGCAAGAAGGGAACCTGGAGATGGTCTATTCCAACCTTCCACTCTCATCATTACTTGTTTGGCTGGTTTTTCAATCCTTGAGCATGTGTCAACGCTCAGGAAGCAGCAATCATCAGACCCTCCAGTGGATCCTTGGATTTTTGAAGTTACCCAAACATAAAGCAAAAGTCAAAGAATGAACATTCAATTAGATTTAACTCAAACCAATCTCCTTATCAAGCAAGTCCATCATAAATCAGAAGAGGTGGAGTCTAAGTGACATAAACGGGACAGGAACTTGGCAAAGGCCCCATCTTGGCAAGCTGTCATCTCAGGCCTACACAAGGTCAATATGGTAATGCATTTCCTGAAATTGCTTAATGCTGCTGTCTGCAACCAAATGGTTATTTATCTTCAAGCACAGGAATACATCACTTTAGGTAAAACTGATTTCTGGAAATCCCAGTTTATGCTGGGGTGAATTGTTAACTATACCTTAGGAATGATCCTTTACAGAGGAACATTTCTTAAGTACTTTTAAAATGGGATTCATTTATGAAAAAATAAAAATTCTTTTACTTCACTTTCCTGGAACATAGTAATGCTAGAGAGCTGGTTATAACTCTGTTAAAAAACATCCCACTATGTTTAACAGATAATGTCTGTGCTGAGGAAGTTTCCCAAATGTTAGTGAGAGTAAAAGTCTTTACACGCCAAACCAGATTGCTGGAGGTCAATTTTAACTTCCTTACAAATTATAGAAATTAGTGATAGATTTTTTTTTCCTGTTATTGATCCAGCCATAAATACAAGCTTGAAAAACAGCCCAAACAGATCTACATAATGCCCTAAAAGAAAATTTTCCTCTATGGCACCAATGTAAGCCTTATTACAGATTTCTGGCAAAGCCTGTCTCCATTGCCTTTCTCCAGCAAAGTGGGCCTATGCAAACCATAAGATAAACTCAGAGAATATTCAGCAATCTGCTGGGTGGACGTGCTTGCTAAGTGAGCATCTCTCCCCTCCGTAAGCCGAAGCGTGATCATTTCTCTGTTCACCTCATCTGCATTATCTAATGAAAAATGAACCATCATGGACTGTTCTTGAAGCTCTGAGTTTATTAGATCTTTATAAGAAAAAGAATCCGGGTCTTCACTATGTACATGTTAAGTGAAATGGTGTAGCATATACAATATTTGAAGACGGCAATGACATCCTTCATCTCCTCTTACAACTTCATGCACTTATTCAGAAAACATTTAACAAATATTAAGAAAGCAAAGTAAGAACTTTACACTTTGGTAGAAAGATGAACTTGAAGCAGAACAAAGGCAGGATGTACTATAAGAGAAATGGGATCGGCCATCAGGAGGGTGGTTGACTTTAACTTGGTGCAAAGGATGGATTTTCAGTATATTGAATGTAAAATTTGGGGAGAAGATCTTACCAGATGACTCTACAAACATCATGCCTTCCTTATTCAAAGATGAATGCTTTCAAGTATTTGCTTCTCCAGGGGAGACATAAATCTATTGTTTTTCTAAAATTGAAAGTATGTTTTGAATAACCTAGGTGATGCGTTACACTGAAAACTCTTTCTTCCAAAAAGAAGAGATCTTATTTTATGCAGATGCAATTTGTACAGCAGACAGACTTCCCTAGTCTCTGCGTAAAACTCACCTTCCCAATATAAGTTATACGCTGCAGGTGAGCTGATGATAATCATCCCTCTTTTGAGGACAGAAATGACAGAATGCCCAGCACAAGTCATTTCCATCTGTAGGCATTAGACTAAGCCAATTTAATCTTTTGAATAGACTTTTCCTAGCCTTCAAAACTAAAGGCAAAGGAAATTTTTAAAAGCCATATTAGGCTAGCTTGGATTCTGGAACTGATTTTTCTCCCTGATGTAAACTCTTCAGGTAAAAAAAAAAAAAACTATCAATATCGCTGTATTTATGAAAAAAGATCCTGTTGTGTAATTGTATTTGAATACATATTACAACAAAGAAATAAAGAAATGGTAGGTGGGGTGATCTGTCAGTGCTGGAGCGAAAAAGCACACACACTTCACCGCAGACTGGGTTTCTGGATGGAGTGTTTGTGAATGTCAGAACACATCAGGGACATCTGACGGAGTCAGGAAGCTCAACATGTTGCAAATCTGGGGAGTTGTCCTGTGTTTCCTATGGAAAGGCACAGGCAGAATCAATCAAATTGGGTTTTAATTTGAACGTGAGTCAATCACGAGACTAAATTTCAAGGCTAATTCTAGCGCTGTCCAAAAAGAAAAAAAAAAATCTCAATTAGACATTGTCTTCTGGTCCTCAGCTAAAACGAAGGCATCTGCTTAATTAGAAAAAGACATCATTCATCCAACACAAATTAGGAGACTCTTCCATAGAGGTTGCATGCAAAATTACATGAGGATGGGTAAGAATTTCTATAACTCCCAAGAACATGCTTACAGAATTACACAGCTTTGAATGAAATTCTCATTGCATTCTGCTTGCAGGACTATATGAAGGGAGTTATCCTTATCTTTAAATGAACAAATGCCAAGAATATCCCACTGCAACAGCCTCTCTCAGCAGAGCAAGAAAAATGTGTGATTCTTTTGACTGAATGCACACAGCTTCCTTTTCCTGTGTTGATTATATTTTCCAAATTCATTTTTATTGAATTGCTCCTGCTTAAAATTGTATTGGCTTCATATAAGACACAAATAGGGCTTAAAACAGCTGTACTGAATTTTTAAAATGTAAAATAGAAAAATAATATAATGCAAGCACGTTTAGTCAAGGGTGCCAATTCTATCCCACAACTTCATGTATGTGATTCGATCCAAACTGCACACCTGCCATGTGAAGGTGCCCAGAAAATTATTACACATGTGACCATATTAAGCAACTTATCATTTGGCTTTCGAAGGAGTCAAATTATCCACATTACAACTCTGCATTTTAATATAGAGAAAACAATTCCTTCCACCCACACATTTAGCCAGAGTTCCTCACCAAAGAACATCTCTTAAGAAGCCACCTGCGCAGACGGCTGTGCAGAGTGAACAAGCTCACCTGTTTCTGAGAAAACTGAAATGCCACTGCCTACAAATAATCTACTGTGCAAAGATCATATTTCGTTCACAAGGAATTCAGTTTTCATGTGCAGAGTAAATTTTTAATGAAATATTTTATTTTTCTCTATCAAAATATCATTCTCAGAATATATTTGACATAAAAAGACATCTAATATTTGGACTCAAATCCATTTTTTTTTTTCCCAACTGAAGCTACACTCATAAAAAAGGGCTATATATGAACAAAATAACTATGTGGGTGTCAATGCCTCTAATTACCTGAAATGGGTTGGTCAGAGCTCAAGTACTTGCTCCTTATGAAAAGGTTTTTCTGCATTCAGGAGCAAGTGAGGGGAATCAGTGTGCAGCCCAGCCCCAACCCAAAGAAGGGCCCAGCCGTTGAAGGTGGTAGGGGAATGACTCAATCCCAACACAAAGGCGAGTGGTCAAATGGGCCATCCTGAAAATCTCTCCTCTCTTTTCCCAAGCTCCTTCATAGAATCCCTGACTTCTGCTTTCATTGCCAAGATCTCCAACACTTGCTCCTTTGACAAAAATGTCATCACTCCTGTGCTCTCTCAATTCTTTGTTTTGCTTAATACATTGTACATCCACATTAAACTGAGCAGTGATGAGGAGGTGACAGAGGCAATCAGGGCCATCTTCCACTTTCAGCTAGATGTCCTTTGCTCAGCAACTGCTCAGTAAGTAGCACAGCACTTGGGCTGCTCCTGGTCCAGGGATGGCCACTGATGGGCAGATGGAAGCATCCGGAAGCTGTCCACCAAGGGCCTAGCTTTTTGTCAAGAATCTTTCTTACAATAGCATTTTGTAAATGGACAACATTTATTAAAGTAGTTTATGTGTAAATTATTTTTATTTTACTGTATGTCTAAGTAAAGTATATATAATATAACAGACCTCTGTTATTCTTTAGCATATCCAATATAGCATGGAACTTAAGGAGTGACTTACATGACAGCTCCAGAAGTTGGAGACATTCAAAATGAGCAAAGGTCATTTCTATATTCCATAAGCTGTATATCATTTTAGAAGACAAATATAACTTAATGTTTACATAAATAAATGTTAAATGGTTTAAAAATCAATAATAATAATAATAATAATAATAATAATAATAATAGCACTGATCAATGCAGTCAATGGCAAACAGCCAGTTAGACTGGTTTTCTGGGATTAGGTCTGCAAATACAGAGTAGCAGGATCAGTTGGTATCGATAGTAGAATAGAGCAAACAGAACGAAATAAATCATGACAAAGAAACTATGCAGATCTTAAGAAAGCAGAGGGAATAACCAGACTCCTGAACCATCTCCATTTTGATGGCCTTCAATTTGAGTCAACATCTATCCTGAGTGAGTCTGATACTCAAAACAAAAGATGCCTAATTAAACACATACTAAACCACCATTTTCTCTCCATAATGTATCTCCTCCCCTCCTTCCAAAACCAAGGATAGCAACACTGCTGCTAACTCTAGAACCTTTTCCCAGCTCCTTCAACCTCCTGCTCCTTCTGCAATGTATCCCCCATGACCAGCTGTTCTGGTTAGCTAATGTTGCCAGAATGCAAAACACCAGAAAAGGATTGGCTTTTATAAAAGGGGGTTTATTTGGTTACACACTCTCTCTCTCTCTAACTAAGCCACCTCGGCAGGTGAACTTGCTGCCCTCCCCCCATGTGGGACCCAACTCCCAGGGGTGTAAATCTCCCTGGCAACGCAAGATATGACTCCCGGGGATAAATCTGGACCCAGAAGCATGGGATTGAGGATAACTTCTTGACCGGAAGGGGGATGCAAATTGAAACGAAATAAAGTTTCAGTGGCTGAGAGATTTCAAATGGAGTCAGAGGTCACACTGGTGGACATTCTTATGCACTATATAGATAACACTTCTTAGGTTTTAATGTACTAGAATAGCTAGAGGTAAATACCTGAAACTATCAAACTCCAACCCAGTGGTCTAGACTCCTGAAGATGATGGTATAACAATGTAGATTACAAGGGGTGACAGTGTGATTGTGAAAACCTTGTAGATCACACTCCCTTTATCCAGTGTATGGATGGATGAGTAGCAAAATGAGGACAAAAAACTAAATGAAAAATAGAGTGAGATGGGGGATGATTTGGATATTCTTTTTTAATTTTATTTTTTATTCTTATTCTGATTCTTTCTGATGTAAGGAAAATGTTCAAAAATAGATTGGGGTGATTAATGCATAGCTAAATGATGGTGCTGTGAACAATTGATTGTACTCCATGGATGACTGTGTGATACTGGAACATATTTCAATAAAACTGAATTTAATTTAAAAAACAGGGAGGGGGGTTGTTATTTGGTTAGAAAGTTACAGCCTTAAGGCCATAAAGTGTCCAAGGTAAGGCATCAACAACAGGTACCTTCACTGAAGAAAGGCCATTGGCATCCGGAAAATCACTGTTAGGTGGGAAGGCATGTGACTGGCAGCTGCTTGCTCTCAGGTTGTGTTTCAAAATGGCATTCTCCAAATGTTGCTCTTGGGACGTTTTGTCCTCTACTAGCTGCAGCTCTTCCAAAATGTCACTCTCAGCTGCTCTGTGCCTGGGCCTATGTGGTTCTTTTTAAAGTACTCCAGTGATCCAATTAAGACCCACCCTGAATGGGTGGGGCAACACTCGATGGGAATTATCCAATGAAAGGTCTCGCCCACAGTTGATTGAGTCACATCTCCATGGAAACACTGAATCAATGGGTTCCAACATAATCAACACCAGTACCTCTACCCCCACAAGACTGCATCAAAGAATATGGCTTTTTCTGGGGGACATAATATATACAAACTGGCACACCAGCCATGGAGGGTGTTGCAGACAGCTCCAGGCAATAATAGTCTTGGACCTTCTGTTGAACACAAAGGAAATGTTCTGGAGGAACTTTGTAAAAACAGCATTGGCTAGCAGAATGTACATGCGAACATTTGGGAAAGAATCATAGGGACTCTAAAGGGGAAGCAGGTTTTGGAGACCGTTTCTAGAAATGCAGTGGAGACCAGAACACATCAATATGCATCAGTATACCCAATTTCAGAAGGCAGTGAAGGAAATGAAGAAGAATGGGGAAAGCACCAATGATTAAAATAGGTCCAAAAGCAGTCTTTGGAAGCCTGTGGTAAATAGCAGAATAAGGCAAGTATCTTTTGGGAAATGTGGTGTGTGAGTAAAGATGGCTTTAAATGGTGACAATTTTGACCTCATTGAGTTTAATTGGCAGATTTTTTTTTCTGTAAACTTTATTTTTCAGTTTTTTCCTGGTTCCTGATATCTGATTAAGAGCAGTGAAAAGAACAGTCTTAAATTAGCAGTGTTTAACATTATGCTAGTCCACAATTTATTATCAGGGCCATATTTACCCTTACAGTGACAGACATATAGCTTGCTTCACTGTAATTTGTCAGTGTAGTCCATTTTGATAACCAGTAGAACCAGTAATGAACTCAAGAAAAGGAATGAAACTTCTGCCTTTAAAGTAAAATAAATGCCTCTATCTTTTTAAGCCAAAAAGACTCTTTTCTCAAAACCATTCAATCTGATTCAACTCTGAAAAATTATCCCACTTTCTCCTCCTCGCTGATACACACACTTTTGCTCCTCAACCCAAGTTTTTATATCCTGTGTCCAAGCAAAACTATAGTCCATCCACCACGATTTGAGACATCTCTGCATCTCTTTCCCAACCACAATATAACCCATTGCTAAATCCTTCCAAATAACTTATGTCAGCCAAATTAATGTGTACGAGGAAGAGCTCATAGATTAAAAATTCATTCTCTATAGAATGCACGTGTTTGAATTGAAGGGTACCAATCAAAGTCAGTTTGATAAACCCTGATAAAGGGGAGAAACCCTGTGTCTTGAAATTTACTTGGTGGTATAAGCAAGAACACAAACTTCTTCATGAAGCAGGAATTAAATAAAATTACCATTGGCACCACTTTAATTTTGTGATTATCTCAAATTTCTCAGTACAAAATTAATTGTACATGTGTGCATGTGTGTATCTGTGTGTATTCATGTGTGTACATATGTGTGTATGTACATATACTTACACATATATATGCAAACCTATGGGTTTCACAAAGCACCTTTAGAAAAAGTAGATGAAAAATGTCACAAAGTCAAGGAATATTAGAAACACTGAGAAATTGGCAATCGCTGAACTAGACAATGTGCACAAATTTTTGCCACAGTTTTACTTGTCTTTGCTTTAGTGTGGGCTTTGGTGGAGGAATAAGCACATCCATTTCCTACAAACTGGCTACAGAACGACAGGTGGTTCCAGACAATCTCAGCCAAAGTCAGTTGAATGAATATTTCTCTAAGAAACTTTTGCTTTCCCATTCCATACCATGAGTTTTTCACTTCAGAATGTAATCCCTTTTCGCTAATACTGATCTGGTCTTGGCTCCATTCACACTGCCATAAGAGAAAAATGTTAATATGAGGATGTTACCCATCTCCACTCATATTCTTGGGTCTAAATATGGAACGTTCTCATATCTGATACTGTATAAGGATGATTTATAAGAACAGCTTCTGGCCCCTGGATACAGGTAACACATACAAAAGTTATTGATTTTAGCAGCTATTTGCAACTAGAACTGACAGCTCTCCCAGTTGGCCCTCCTTCCTCAATCAGGTTAGCCAGTCTGATGACTTACAAACATTCTCAGCGTTAATTTCCATGTGTCAACATCCTGCCTTCAACATATGAGATGAAGCAAGGTGGCCTCTCCTAATTCTCTCTACTTTAAGACAATCCAGTCACTAGTTTATATGTTAAAAATGTCTTCTAAAACACCTGTATAAAGCATCTTCTCCCTACTTAAACATTATGCAAAAAAAAAAAAAAAAATTCAAACATTTGCACTGAATGTTTACTTGAACTTAGCTACATGAATCACTGAGAAATGGCATCCTACATTATCCATTTACTGCTGTAACTTAGGAAGGGTCCAAATGACACAAAGACAAATTTTGGTGCTATTTAGAAGGAAAAAGTGATATCCTACCTAAATATTTAGGACATAAAAATACTTCACAAATGTTCCTTTGTATCCTGATTTCTGCCCTGATTTTACCAGGTAAAGTTGATACACTATGTGTGCAAAGGACAAAGCAGCTCATCATTTTCTTCCTCCACAATAGGCGTGCAAGCCTAGAGGAAATTAAATATTTCGCAGTTTTGAAGTTTTATATATTATGCAAAGGGGTTACAAAATAAGCTTATTTATGCTATTTCACAGATTCTAATAGGTGGTCTACATCCAGTATATGTTGATTTGTTGTTTCATAAACATGCATTGAGTGGCAAAATAATGCTAAATTTTTCCTTCTTGACTTTAATAGATCCACAATTAAAAACTCCATCCATTGGAAATTTATCATATATTAGGTTTTTGAGAACTAGATTATCAGATTAATCATTCATTTCATAAATATTAAGGGCCTACCACCTACTAGGTACCAAGAAGTGGAAATGAAAGAGGAAAACCCAGGGTTGTTGCTTCATAGTTCCCATACTAAATTATTAGGTCTAACATTTCCCTTTTCTAAAGTCTGGTCAGGCTAAAAGCTGGGTTCTATTAGGATAGGAAGTGGTCAGAAAAAGAAGTTATAGAATGTGAGTGGGCACTGGCAGGGGAGGGGGTGTTTGGCCATCCACCTATTAAAAGGCATTGCACTCGAACTAAAAAAGGCAATTGAAAAAGAAAGACAGACACACCTTAAACTGGACAAGCCACTTCCTATATGCCAGACAAACATAATGCATTTTATTCACACCTTTCCTCATACCAGGTTTGTTTCAAAGGTAAGGCATATTTTTACACTAGCAGTTCTTTTTAAGATTAGTAAATGCTGAGTTTGAAAAAAAAAATCCGCAATGTTCTTAATTCACTTATGGACATTTTAGGAGGGGACTGTGGTGGTTAGACTCAGAAGACATTCAGCATTTTCTAAATGCATACCAGTCCATCACTTTCAGGAGGAAAAGCAAAAGCTGGCTTGCATTTTCCCTTGCTGTAAACATCAGTGTATTCATTTTTGGAACATAAAATAATAATGATTTATAATAGCATCTCCTGGTCTAGAATCTATTGGCTAGAATCATGTTACTAATGGAATTTAAGCTATTTTCACTTATTATTCATAGTAATACTCAAGTTCAGCTCTAGGCAAAATTGTTAAGTAGGCGAAACTTAACTTATTCGAAATTTCCCCTGGTGGGAGAAAACTAGACCCATACTTACTAACGAGTTTATAGCTACTGTAGCAAACATCCAGTATTACCTCTTCCAGGGATATTTGCATGTTCACAAGAATTCTTAACATCCCAGAAAGAAACGATTCTCCGATTTTGAGTTCCAGGACCTCAAGGCTGGCCACAGAAGAAGAGTTTTGTCAGAGCTCCTTGCAGCACTTTTATTTATTCCATGGAGGATTCCATCTACTCTGGCCACAAGAAGGCTGACTCTGAAAAACAGTGAAGCACTCAATTGTAAGCATAAATATAACCATTACTTATAATTATATATTAAATTAAACCTTGCAGTTATACAATATAAAATAACACTTGAAAAAATGTTACACAATCTGACTATGAATGTGGGTTCCTGTACCCCATGCTTTTTCAAAATACAGAGAACAAGACACAACACAATTCTGTTTGTTGATCTGAAGGAAATTTCTATCAACTGAGGAAGAGAGAACACTGTGTAGACGATACGCAGACTCGTGGCTCTCCTTAGCCTCCTTATCTCCAGATGTCTTATTGATGAGAAAAGAGAACAGAATTTTCATGGGCTTGGCTGCAAAGTCAACTCTCCATTTGTCAGCATCACTCCTGGAGAAAGACAACAGTAGAAGTTCAAGCCATGGATCTGCCACCCTGAGACCCTGAACGCACATCTTCCTTGTCTTCAGAATCTCACCTAGATGGAAAACCAGATTTCAAAATTCCCTGCCAGCACTAAAAACACTTTGAATTTAAAAATACAACAATAGAAGAAAGTGAAGAATGGTCCCACTGAAACCCCACCTTGGGGCGATAAAATAGAATTTTAAGTATTTTAATTATTTGAAATAATGAATAACGTTCTTACTTCCTCTTCACGTCTATATTCACAGTTGCACTTATCACTGTCTTCCAATTATGATTCATTAAGAGGGGGGGAAATCTTTCTTCCTGATTTAGTGGAAGGCCCATTTTTAATGTAATTCAGGTCAAAGTTTCCTTTTCTGGGTCGGATGAAATTACGTAACTAGCTCCAGAAATAGGATTACGGAATGAGTAAGATAATAGCATTTCCAATAATTAATGAGTCTGGTTGTCTTGGCCTATGCAGTGGATGTTTCATACAGATCTATATTTATTCTGTAGTCAAAGACAGGCCAAAATAAAACAGACAGCTGAACACCAATTTAGGTTTGCACAATCAGAATGGGGGAAAGCCCTGTCAATACCACTGCTCAGCCTGCTTTCCATGAATTGCTTAATAACAGCTAAGTGGCTTTTGAGAAATTGTATTTTCCCCACTACTCCTTGGGCAGAATTAAAAACAGGAAAAACTCTAAATATGATTAACAGAACTCTTTCCTCCAGACTATTTCCTGAAGCTGAATATGGATCATGGGGTGGATCACTTCCTTTATTTTCATTTAACATCATCTTCAGATGAACATTTTTAAATAATAGACTACCCTGTGGGTCTCTGATTTAAGTAGTGACTATTGATTGACTAGTTAGAACTTCCATACTTTATGAATTGTTCTCTAGAGGTGATGAAATGAGGAAATCAATGTTCTTATTTGCGTTTATAGTCAGTCTACAGAGTGAATTGGATTTTCAAACACCAGAGACAAGGCTATTTTAGAATGCCATTATTTAAGGAATAAAATTTAAAAGGGCTAATCATATCAAAGCAAATATTGCTCAAAATTTTCCTAAACATTCCAAAATCAGTGACTAATGTGAAGAGAGTCAACCTTTAACCAACAGAACCAATAGACAGAAACTGTCTGTTTCATCACTGTTTCCTTGCTACATAATAGTGCAAAGCAAAATATTCTGATGAGTAAAAGCACGAGTTTGGGGTCCTGCAGAACGTATTCATTCCTGATAGTTGGCCTCAAGCAGGTTTCTTCGTTTATCTAAATCATAGTTCCCTTTCTATAAAATGGGCTAATTATAGTTCTTACTTTTAGGATTGAAAGGAGGGTAAATGAAGCAATGTATAGCATGATGTCCAGCTTATGGAAAGCAACATAATAAACTGTAGCAATCATATAACTATTACTATTATTACTGTCACCATTGTTGTTATCATCATTATTACTACTACTATAGTAAGTAGATACTCAATGAATATTGATGGAACTAAGCTGGGAAACAAGTTTTCAGCAATCAGCCCCTCTGACCTGCCTCTGATGTCCTCCCATGCACATCCCCAACCCCAACACTTCAACTTCAATTACCTAGTCCTTGATAGCCCAAACCAAGGCCCCCTGCTCTTCCATGTTTGTTACTGTATACACTCCTCCACCAACCAGATTCAGCCTCCTGAGCCCATCTCTAAACTCGTCCCATATAACTAACACTTCTCAGCTGGCCTCATTTCCGTAGTCCACAATCACCCACCGCCTAGATTTAAACTCAACTTTGATGTGAACTGTTATGCTTGAATCCTGGTCCTGCTCAGCTTTCATCTTCTGCAGGCTCACTGCATTTTGGCTAGGGCCTGGGACCCTCAACCACATTTGGCCTTCCTGCCCAAGTCCTCCCTTCTGTTCCGGCCAACACAGCCACTGACCACTCCTCACAGTTCTTCTACATTCTCAACCCTAACAGTATTTACGCACACTCCACGTCTAACGATACAGCTTAGAACCACATCAACACTCTGAACCAGTTCCGTTTCTACAGATCTCAAATTATGCCTGTTCTTCCAATTTCCTCATTCCCATAGTCACATGAAACCCACTCTTTCCTTGTCAACACTGGTATCTAATTTCCTCCCTTTTCTTCCAGACTATCAGCCCTTTCTAATCTCTTTTACCCCCCTCTTTTTTCCACCCCCATCATTTCAATGAATTCCTTCACAGAATCCTTAACTCCTTTGCTCACTTGTCTTTCTAATGACTCATGTTGTGAATTCTTAACCCCAGGTGGACCCCGTAGCCTTGCTCCTTAACTGTTGGTTAACATTTGAGAAGAACAGAGGAATCTACTATGTGATTCATTGAAAATGCATATAATTCCTCTTTATTTGATACTCTGCTTAACAATTTTTTTAAATCTTTATTGTGGTAACATATATACAACACAAAATTTCCCATTCTAACCACTTTCACGTGTACAACTAAATGGTACCTTTTAAGCCTTACTCCTTCTTCTTCCCCTTCTGCTCCACACCTGGGAAAGAGGCTAACAAAGCTCAGGTGCTTTTCCTTTTGGTGTCAGTGAGAAGTTCAAACCACAAGCAGGAACACTTTCCCTTGTATGAGCCCTTACCTACCATAAAAATCCTAACCCAGCCTCCTTTCTCTGCTCTCTTGGGACATTTTTGTGTCTTCTTGTGAGCCACCCTGTTGTCCCCAGAAAGTCTCATGATGTGACTAACGAATTTGTTCATTTGCTCTTGGTGTGTGTGTTTGGCATCATCAGTCTCAACATCTAAGCCAAATTTTGGGTGGGGGTCCATCCCGGTTCTGCAGAGTGGTCATAACATTTACCTCATTAGCTTTCCATGTCTTATTACAAATGCCTAACTACTCTGCCCACCCTACGTGTTGCCTTATTAAATCCATCCAACATTGTCCATGAAGATCAGCTATTTTTATTCCTCTCAGATTCTACTCTTCTCCCAAATGAAAATTTTCACCTAACATTTAAATCCTTCCATGACTGGATCCCAACCAATGTTTCTAGACTTCTATCCTCCTTCATGTGCCCTAAAATCCCACTAAATTTTTCCATCCATTCTTACTTCAACAAGCCCTGCATTTTCTACACCTGGTACTTCTACTTTCAATCAGTTTCCTTAGATTGGTTGGTCCTCACCCCATTATTTTCTGTCCAAGTCCTTCCTGAATGGAGTAGCAAGGATTTTTTGGTTATAAGAGGCAGAAAATTCATCCTGAGCTGGCAAGGGAAAAAGGAAATTTGTTGACTCAGACAATTAAAATTCTAGAAGTAGTGCAGGCTTTGGGTGAGGTTTGATGCAGGAGCTCATACAGTGTCCTCAAGACCCAGTTTCTCTACTTCCAATTCTAAATTCTGCAACAATTTCAGCCTCTTATTTTCACAACTCTATACCCAGTAGAAAGGTAGAGGTTTCTCCTATGACTCCTGAAAAACTCCTGCATTCCCTAGGATTGGGTAATTCTAAGTGATGTGTTACCCGGAAACCACTTGCAAGCAAGGGGATGCAGAGCACTGTGTGACTCAGGCTTGGGTTATGTGACCCATTCCTGCAGCAGGAGGAGGAGGGCCACCCAGAACATAGGAACACGAGTGGGGAAAGGCTGCACCCCCCAAAAATGGATGCTGGGAAAGGGAATAATAAATGCCTACCAGCTGATCTGTCAGATCCTAGCTCATATTTAATTTATTTTGGGAATCATTCAACTTGCCTCCATTGAAAATAATTTCCCTCTCCTCTCAGCTCCCATTCCATTTTTTACCTCCTTGTCTGATACCATTTGATCAGATTCCACCTTGTATAGTGTTATTTCTGCAAACTCCAAGGGCAGAGACTACATTTCACTTTTCTATGTATTTGCCACCCCATTATAAATACTAAGTGTTTTATAAATGTTTGTTGAATGAAATTAATAAACATCTAATGAAAATATTACAATCATTAATAATTTTTTTATTTCCATAACTGGTTATTCTATTATCTTTCCTGGTTTTACTATCATTTTTATCAGTTATTCATCTTTTCTATTCACCACTTTCTCTTTGAAAAGAATAAAGAATCATTTGGAAAAGCTTTAATGGCTAGACTAAAGAGGAAATGAGAATGGTTAGACTAAAGAGGAGGTGAGATATGGTTAATTTAGAATACCAGTGTACATATCAAACTGGAGATTGTTTTCTTTCTATTTCCCCATTATATTCTTCAAAGGAAAATGGAGTAATTTCAATGTGTATATTACTAAGTAAAGGTTTATGCTGCTGTAGACTAACAAATAATAGTGACTACAAATGTACTTTAAAAAATTCTCCAGGTCATCTTCTGATCTTAGTGGAATGGAAAAGCAGCTGAGTATTAAAGAAAAATGACCTCTGTAATATATCTAGTCAACAAAATTTCTTTCTGGGAACAAAATCTCTTCTATGCTCCAAAGTTTTCTGATTGTAGGGCAGACCAAGGAGAGATGTCACCAAAGATGACTGGAAGAAAACACTTGAGAACTACCTAGCAACTAAGACTGGATGTGCAGTCTCCCTGATTGATTTTTCCTCCTTCAATCAACAATATGCCCCCCAAAATGTGGGACAATGGGAATTACAATGAGAGAGAATGTAGGATGGATGCGTGACAAAGAAAAGGCTAAAGGAAATGAATTTGCATAATTAAGGATTATCTTTCTTAATTATGTTCTTATAATTAAGGACATGCCAAATTAAATTGTGAAATCTTTAAAAGATCTAGGAAGTAGTCTGGTCTCTCACCCAATGCAACACTGAAATAGCCAAGGGGCCTTTATTTCTCTCTTTAAAATGAATGTCATTTGCTGTACTCATCAAGAGGATCTTTTAAATGGTTGGGTTTAGCCTCTAATGTAAACATTTAATCATGAAGTGTATTTTCCATTCCATCTTGCCATACAGTAATTTGAGCAGAATAATATCATTCTAACAGCATGTTTGAATTGACTCATTTGCCCATTAATACACTCACATTTCCTAAGTCTAACAGATCATTACAGAAACTGAAAAAAAGAAAGAAAAAGAAAAAATTACTTTTCTCCACAACTGAGAACTCTGCATGTGTTTTGTTTTGTTTTGCTTTGTTTTGTTTTAATTCAGTTTTATTGAGATATATTCACATACCATACAATCATCCATGGTATACAATCAACTGTTCACAGTACCATCTTACAGTTGGGCATTCATCACCCCAATCTATTTTTGAACATTTTCCTTACACCAGAAAGAATCAGAATCAGAATAAAAAAGAAAAAGAAAAAAAGAACACCCAAATCACCCCCCCATCCCACCCTATTTTTCATTTAGGTTTTGCCCCCATTTTTCTACTCATCCATCCATACACTGGATAAAGGGAGTGTGATCCACAGGGTTTTCACAATCACACTCTCAGCCCTTGTAAGCTACATCTTCAAGAGTCAAGGCTACTCGGTTGGAGTTTGGTAGTTTCGGGTATTTACCTCTAGCTATTCCAATATATTAAAACCTAAAAAGAGTTATCTATATAGTGCATAAGCATGTCCACCAGAGTGACCTCTCGACTCCATTTGAAATCTCTCAGCCACTGAAGCTTTATTTCGTTTGATTTCGCATCCCCCTTTTGGTCAAGAAGATGTTCTCAATCCCACGATGCCAGGTCTAGATTCATCCCCAGGAGTCATATCCTACGTTGCCAGGGAGATTTACACCCCTGAGAGTCAGGTCCCACATATGGGGGAGGGCAGTGAAATCACCCACCAAGGTGGCTTAGTTAGAGAGAGAGGGCCACATCTGAGCAACAAAGAGGTACTCAGGGGGAGTCTCTTAGGCACAATTATAAGCAGATTTAGCCTCTCCTTGCAGGAACAAGCTTCACAGGGGCCAGCCCCAAGACAGAGGGCTCAGCACATCAAGCTGTCAGTCCCCAGTGTTTGTGAGAACATCAGCAACAATCCAGGTGAGGAAGTCCAACACCTCTGCATTCTCCCCCAGCTCTTCAGGGGGGGGCCTGAATATATATTTTTATTCTCCACCCAAATTGCTTTGGGATGTGTTGCTATTTCATTCTAATCTATACAGACCTACCATAGCTCACTTCCTATTTAAAGTTCCATGTAATTGCAGTGTTTGAACAAACTGACTGTAGAAGTTATATTGTTTAGAAAATATAGATCCTACACCAAATAAACATCTCTTCCCTTGGTCTCAAGTGGGAGTTGAAGTTTGAACACAGTCAGTTTCAACCTTTACCCTTTGGCTCAATTTGCTCTAGCCTTAACCAGATCTGCTTCATTCATGCCTCTAATTGAAGCCTGGGCTCTATTTCAGCTTTTTTTTTTTTTTCTTAAACAGTTGCTGTATGTGTTAATACTGATAATCATATCTGCCGAGCTCTAGCTCTGAGTTTCAGGTGTAACACAGATACCCAATGTTCCAGAGACCAGTCAGGTTATACATTAAGGGATTAACATCTCAGAGTTTGGAGACAGCCATTACAATTCAGGAATAGATTTGACTGCTATAAGAGCTTACAATCTAGGGACCATTACAATAATCATTTCCCTGTTAGGCTGTGCTCTGAGATTTTCTGAGTTCACACATTGTAGTTAGTCCATATTGGTGAGGCATTATAGTGTTTGCCTTGGTTTCTGATGTACTTCACTCAACATGCTGTCTACAGGATCCGTTCACCTCGTTTTCTGCCTCACAGCTTCACTCCTTCTTGTAGCTGCTCAATATTCCATTGTATGCATACACCACAGTTCACCATTCTGTTCCTCAGTCAGTGTACCCTTAGGCCACCTCCACCCATCGCAAATCATTAATAATGCCTCCATAGACATCAGCGTGCAAATGTCCATTCATGTCTCTACTCTCAAATCTTCCAAATATATACCCCATAATGAGATTGTAGGACCTTATGGCCCCACATACTTAGCTTCTTGTGGAGTCACCACAGTGACCTCCATTCTGCCTCCTCATCAACAGTAAATAGGTTCATCCCTCTCTCCATGTTTTCTCCAGCACTTTTACCTCTATACTTTTTTCTACAATCTTATAGAGATATAGTCACATAACATACAACCATCCACAGTGTACAATCAGTTGTTCATGGCATCATCACATAGTTGTACATTTATCACCACAGTCAGCACTTGAACATATTGATTATTATGAAAAAGTGTTTTCCTTTTTGTGTGTGTGTGGTGAATAATAAAAAAGATAATAAAAAGAAAAAGAAAAATGTCATACAATACAATATAACAGTAAGGACAAAAAACAATACCACTACCAAGAATCCCATATCCCTCCCTTATATCCCCCCCTCATACACATTTCACTTCGGTATATTGCCTTTATTACATTTAATGTGCATTGTGTTTTGAAGTAGACAAATCAAAATCTAGAAAAGTTACTGTTTCAGGATCATGAAAACCTATGTTAATTTAGGTGTCCACAACAGATTCTGCAGATCTCTGTAACATTTTTAATAATTATATTACTGGGAGTACTAGATACCATTCTATTAATATTCTCTATTAACCTTTCCAGCATTGTAAATGTTATCAGCTTAAGTGACTATATAGGTTCCAGTGAGGAGAGGGGATCATGAGAATTTGGGGACAGTTTTGTGCTCTGTTTGTTTTTTCTTAATTATTTTCAAGGCCAGTAAAATACATGATCAATGTTTTGATTTTAATCACAAATGGAAGTTTCTTCTCTTCACTATATTTCAGTGTGTCTTAGTGAAGTCAGGTTTACATATTTGAATCCATTTAAAATAATCTTATCTTACAAGTAATAGTAATAGCTCCGAGTAAAATAAAGGACATGTTCTTGAAGAGAAGCAATAATTATTTCCATTTTACAGTAAAGTAACTCATTCAGTAGTGAAGATCAGAGAAAATTCAGATTATGAAATGAAATTGCCATTAATTCAGAAATAAGTTAATGGTACATGATACATAAACCAGAATGAGATGAATACTTTTGAAAATCAAAAAAACAAATAATGATAAACATTAATGACAAATACCCAGCATTTCTAAAATCACTTTTATTTAGAAACCCTGTAAATCAAAAGCAAATGAAAAAAATAATTACAATTTATGGGAAGAAATGCAAAAGAAGATAGCATTCCCTTTAACCTTTAGTGAAGGGAAATAGAATCCAAAAGGAAGATAAAAATTCAAGGATTTTTTTCTGCCTCACTCTTCAGCCTTTAACATTTTTCTGAGAACTGACTTTTCTTTGAAGATCTTTTTCTCTCAGTGGATTTTCTATATTCTGTGAGCTCTCTTGGATAGTTGAGCAAAACAGGGTTGGTATATTGGGGCCAAAGATGGTAATGTGTGTGTATTTTGGAAGGAATACAATACTTTCTTGCTTTGCTTCATTTTTCCCCCTGCTATGGAACTTCCGAGTGAAGGGCAAAGACAGAATGGGAAGGTTTCCAGTCCAACTAAGTGTACTCTGGAAACCCCCATTGCTCTAATTTATGCCAAGCTCATACAAATATGGACAGAGCTGGAAACTACAGAGCTCATTGGTTGTGCCAAATGGTAGCACCACAAATATTCATTCTTTGTGTAGAGTTCTGTGGGTTTTTTTCCCCACATATGCTAATACATACCTTTATTACTAGAATTAACCACAGTGGCTGTGGTTTCTTCTACAAACTAGAAAATTCTAGAAGAATCTCAGTTACAGCTTAATCCAAAGAAACAGGAATATATATATATATATGTTTTTATATAAAATCTTCACCCAATTTATGGAAATTCTACTTACTCTTCTGGGTTTACACACATTTAAGAGAAAGAAAAATATATTAAAGGAAACAAGTCTCAGAAGAAAAGGCATATGCTGATTTTGAGCATTGTGACCATATTATTGCATATACCAAAGTCACCTGGACAACATGCAGAAACGGTCTCTGTTGCTCCAGCAGCCCAGCCACACAGAGCTGGTGCCGAGAGGCTGTATGTCAGGAGCTGTGGAAGACCTGCGAGTCAGACTTCTCACATCCAGGCTTGGGAAAGTCACCCAACCTCTCAAGGCCTCAATTTCCTCATCTGCAAAATGGGAATTAAATTAGATAATATGCTCTGGCACACAGTAAATGCACAGTTACTGTTCTATATTAATTATTAAATCTAGCCAATGGTCATTAAGAAAAATGGTGGGGGTCATATTAGTAATAAAGAGGCAAGTATGTTTCAGAAGCAATTTTTAGTTGACACCACATTTAGATTTTTAAATGAGAAATTAATATCCCTCAGCTTCAAAGGGAACTGATGGTAACTGTGCTGGTTTGGATGTATTATGCCCCCCAAAACGCTGTTATCTTTGATGTAATCTTGTGTGGGCAGGCATATTAGCATTGATTAGATTGCAATCCTTTGAGTGTTTGCGTGGAAATGTGCCCCACCTAACTGTGGGTGATAACTCTGATTGGATAATTTCCATGGAGGTGTGGCCCACCCATTCAGCATGGGCCTTGATTAGTTTACTGGAGCATTATAAGCTCAGACAGAAGGAGCAAGATTGTCACAGCCAAAAGGGACACTTTGAAGAATGCACAGGAGCTGAGAGAGGAGCTGCAGATGAGAGACAGTTTGAAGATGGCCATTGAAAGCAGATTCTTGCTCTGGAGAAGCTAAGAGAGGACAAATACCCCAAGAGCAACTTAGAGTGACATTTTGAAGAGGAGCTGAAGCCTAGAGAGGAACGTCCTGGGAGAAAGCCATTTTAAAACCAGAACTTGGAGCAGATGCCAGCCATGTGCCTTCCCAGCTAACAGAAGTTTTCCAGACACCATTGGCCATCCTCCAGTGAAGGTACCCAATTGCTGATGACTTACCTTGGACACTTTATGGCCTTAAGACTGTAACTGTGTAACCAAATAAACCCCCTTTATAAAAGCCAATCTGTTTCTGGTGTTTTGCATTCCGGCAGCATTAGCAAACTAGAACAGTAACCATTCCACTGCAATGTCAAGAAAGAGGGGACACAGGAATAAGATACAGAGTAGAGTGCTTGCTTGACCTCACTACGAATTTCTCCCAGGTTCTCAAAAACCTCGGACTCAATCCTTCAGATTCCTCCAATGCCTATGGAAGGCTGTGTTTAGAAGGTACCATAAGAGAAACACCACTGAGAAAAGCACCACAAATCCATGAAGATAAATCCCATCTCTCATATACCTGTGGGACTCTGGCGGATTACTTAGTCTTTTTAAACAAGTCTCTGTTTCATCATCTGTCAAATGGTGATTTTTAACAGGATCTACTTCACTGGTTGTTTCAAAGAATAAATGTAAACTCTGTTGCTTGGCAAATGGTGGACTTTCCGTAAATAATCTCTACGATCAGTAATCTTGTTGCTTCTTTCCAAAATTCCAAAAGTTAGATATTAAGTACATAGAAAATGTTTCCATAATGAGTTCAGTCCAAGTGTGCTTCTTTTGGCCTCCTGCCCCCCCATTCCTGTACCTACGATAGCAGAAGCCCCATCGTAGAATGGTTACATGCAGCAGCACTTTCAAATGAGAGAGACTGATTGCCTGCTTTGCAATCTGAAGAGTGAGCAAGCTACGGTTTGTGGTTATGAAAACAGCGCTTACCCTCCTCATTTTAACCCCCACCCCAGCCCCTCCCTCCCTAAGATTCTTTCTCTTTCTGACTCACACGGTGACTGGGATGTCCCACTGGTTGGTAACAGCTGCAGCCACCATTACCTCAAAGTGAGGCAGCGGCTGCTACAGATGGTGTTATCTTCTAGCAGGTGCCCAGAGTCCGGGAGCAATCATCATTTCAAACCAGCCAGGAGAAGGAAGAAGGGAGAACTATAAGAATGTTCGTCAGGTAGTGAGTTTCACCTTATCAGCAGCAGCAGATGCAAACATGAGCTGGCAAATACTACACCAGAGGGTAGGATAAAAGTAGAATTAGAAAATTTCTACCTTCAGGAGATACTGGGCTTCCAAATTCGATATGCAATTGTAATATAGATAACATGGAAAAACAGATAATAAATACAGCTTCAAATTCAAACATGACCTTCCATGAGCTTTTTTCCTCAGAAACACAGACTAAAAGCTCCAAACCTTTGAAAGAGTAGATCCAAACAATAAACATCCACCCTCTCCTCCCCTCCCTCAGGGTCCCAGTACATCACAGTCCATTCTTCTCAATAATAGCCATGCAGGGTGCTTTTATCACATGTTATCACATATTCTAAAGCCCTTTATCACATTTGAGAGATATGCTTCCTTTACCACATGTTATCTCATTCCAGAAGTATCTTATCAATATTCACTGGGCGAGTTGTATGAGTATTTCTAAGTGACAGTCCAGGATAGTCTATGATAAACGGGAACATTGCTTCCACTCTGATCAGTGGGTGAGATAAAGGGAACGTGGCTGGCCAGAAAAATCAACCAGGCTTGGCTGAAGTGTCACGATCATCTGTAACAAGTCAGGGAATGATTCATCACTGAGCAAACGGACCCTTCTAAAGATGAAGGGAGCTGAGCAGCCCAAGGTCAGACTGCCCAAAGTTTCTTGCAAAAGTGGCTTCCAACTACAGTCAAGTGGAAGCCACGCATTGTCCTTGAGATGCGAGGGAGGCTCTGTCTGAAACTGTTCTCTCTTAAAGCCATATTTTATGGGCGCCAGAGCCAGAGCATTTTAATTGCACTGAAGTACGTGCATCAGGCTCTTAAGACTCATTCCATGCTCTCCACTGTGACATTGAAACAGAGACTGTTTCTGATCCTCAACAGTTTGTAAATCACATAGAAAATCTTGAAAGGACAGAGGCGCCTCCAGCGTCCTTGACATCTCAGTCGTTCCCTTTTCCCTGCCCTATATCGTTGGTTTCTATTCTGGTGGATCACCCATGTCTTGGGTAGAAAGCCCTTCCCAGGATAAGAGGGGGGAGCAGGTGGCTTGCTCTCTCGAACAAGCACATGCCACTGCTTTACAGATTTCCAACGGTACAAAAAATAAAATTTTTAAACAAAATTATATGAATGGTCTGCTTAAGGAAGGCTGTTAACACACAAAAAATAAATCCCACCAATATAACAAGACATACACATTCTCATTTCTGATGTAAGACATGAAAAATATTCTCAAGTTAATAAAATTAAAAGGCATAAACATGGTCTTCAAAAGTAATAGGAATTCATTCCTAATAATGACTATATTAACTGATCCGAATGCAGATGAAGTCATACTGTTCAGAAAACCTCCCAATCTTATCAGTCAAGTGCCTGCAGACCAGGTGTGAAACCAGCCAAAAAGTTGTAATGTCACAGATGACTGAGTAAACAGGTCAATGGTCCCCATAGACACCATGATCCTTTCTGCTGGACAGATGAGTCACAATTCACAAGCAATCGAGCGGAAATTATTTCCTCTCTGGGGCAGTTGAACTAGCATAACAAAATCACCAGTGCTGTTACACTGTTAGCTTAGTTGTTTCAGAAACAATGCCAATGACGTCAGGGTTAGAGGGTCAAAGCCCATATGGGCTCATTGCCTTTGGAGAGAGAGATGGAGTCCCATAGTCCTGAAGCTTCAGGAGCAAGTATCTCTGGTCAAATGGGGAACTAGCATCAAGAGAAGTTGATCAAATGACAATTTCTCTATACCTGATTATGTGCAATAAGAATGACCCTGGAAGAAAGGCACTATGTCATGATGGAATCTAATCATCAAAGAATACTAAAGGTCAAGGAAATGATCTGATTTTTTAGCTTAGATTGTCAAAGAGATCGGAGAAAAGATGGGGGGAAATCAGGCCCACAAGCTTGATCACTTTAGGAAGAATGAGAGATCTCTCAAAAATCAAAATCTGATAGAACAATCACAATGATCCCAATGGGGACAATAAGAAGAACAATCTAAAAAGGCCAATTTGACAACAAAAGGAGTGTTCCAAAGAGAGAAGGTCTCTTGCAGCTGCTCCCGACAACATTCATTAAACTCGTCCTCAGCTCCAAAACCACAACATCATTATTCCCATTCCACTCAAACTGTGCCACCACTTCGCAATGTAAAACAACAGTTTTAGGGGATGTGGCTTCTTCTTCTTTGACATGATACATTCTAAGTATAAAACACAAATGCCATTTAAAACACAACAACTAGAAATATGTGAACAAGCACTACATTCTAAAATAACTTATTCATCATGTTTTCCACATTTTTGTTTTCCCCTTGCTACTAATTAAAGATTAACTACCACTTCTAAAGAGGAATGTGGTGAGTCAGAGCCTGGAAAACAAATTACTTTGACAGCAGCGGCATCAAAGAGCCAACAGATAAGAATCACCTACCAGTGCAGAATTCAACCCTTTTCTGTAAATATGTTTAGATCCAGCCTCACTACCAGGCTGGGGCATATTTCAAACAATTCTCAATTCAATTTTTAAAAAATGAGAAAAGATGGAAAGAGATGAGTTGGCTGATTAATATAGATGGCCAGTCATTAAAATAAGTCAACTTTCATCTTCAACTCCAGCATTCCTTCAACATTTACCAGCAGAAGACCATTCACAGGAATAGAAGAGACAACTGGTGGAGATGTTAGAAACAGGGGATATAAGTGGACAGAATTGAGATATGGTAGCTGAGCCTAAGAAATCCATTAATCACGAACATGAAGAAGTCAATAATAAAAATCTCAGTTTCCCTAAAGGATACCTCTATCTTCAGACCTACAAATAAATACTCTGGTGTTTATCATAGCCTTTATGATCAAGGTTTATGATCTTGGAAACATTCACAATTGTTCTCTCAATCCTAGGCCATTTAACTGTATCACAATCAGACCTTTAGCAAGTTGTTCAGGGAAGCAAAACCAACCAAAAAGTCAGGACACCTATCCTTATAAATTGAATCTATGATTTGATGGACATTCCTTAAATTGTTTTCCTTGAGAATATATTTCTAGCTCTAACTGACGGGGAGAAAGTGGGAGAGAAAAGGTCAACAGCTGAAAAGATAGTCTGGCATGTCAGAAGTTCCAAATGCTCAACTTAAAAAAAAAAATACCTGGGGTTAACAAGGAAAATGAGAAACGTAATTAAAATTTTTCTGTTCTGTTCTAAGAAGAAGAACGATTTACTCTCTCAGCATCTTAATGACTGCCTGCTACTTATCTTGACAGAGTAAAGCTTTCCACAAAGGATTCATCCTGGGAAATCTCATTTTGGGCTTTCTGAACCGTCTTGCCCATGAAGCCCTTCTCCTGACTCACGGTGTCACACCTGAATTCTAGCACAACATGACTCCAGCCCCTCCTGGGAAAATGTGATTGCTTACCTGGAGTTCAGGGAAAGCAGATAAGGAGAAGGAGAGTTGATTCTGTTGCTGATATCCTATACAATGAAATGTCAAAATAATTTTCAAGTAATAGTGAAATAGCTTCCTTTCAAACCAAGCTCCCCAACTCCAAGAAAGCTTTCCAGGTTGAGTTGTTTTAGTTTCTTGTGCTGCTCAAAGCAAACACCATGAAATGGTTCAGCTTAAACAACAGGAATTTGCCTGCTCATGGTTTTGAGGCCAGGAAAATGTCCAGATGAAAGCACCATCAAGGCAATGGTTTCTCCCCAAGGACAGTGACATTCTGGGATGGCTGCTGATGATCCTTGGCTCCTCTGTCACATGGCAAGGCACACGGCAGCATCTCCTGGTCCCTTCTTTCTCTTCCAGATTCCATTTCATCTTGTTGCTTCCTGTGGCTTTCTTTCTCTCTGTCTGAATTTTATTCTTTTATAAAGGACTCCCATATTAGGATTATGATCCATCCTGACTGAGGATTGACACACCTTAACTGAAGTAACCTCTTCAAAAGGTCCTACATAACTGGTTTACACTCCCAGGAATGGATTAGATTTTAAAATATTGTTTTTTTAGGGTACATACAGATTCAAACCACCACAAGAGCCATTCAATTAACATATATCTCTTCTTCCCTAGATACCTACTCAAGACCAAATACCTCCAGAAAGCCTTTTCCTGAGGATCCCAGCCCAAAGTCACTGCTGCCTTCTCTCCCTTCCCACAAGCTCTTATCTCTAACATTCACTTGTTACTCACCCTACCTTGTAGAGTTAGTTGTCTGTTTATGTAAACTTGTCATGCTTCCCAAGTATATGGTAAACTAATTGATACAAGGGTCATTAAATGAGATAACATAAGTGATTCATGTCATATTTCTGTAGCTACCCCAGACCACTTAGCACAATACCTCTGATAATAAGTAATCAGTAAATATTTGTTGATTAAATATACATATATATTTATAGGTATTTTATTAAATAAGCAAAACATCACAACTCAGCTACAAAGTTAGGGACTTAATTTAGCTGATGCTTAAAGTCCATTTGAGCTTTAATATTCTCTGATTACTCATTTATTTGCTATAAAATGTTAGACTAAAGTTTATCTTTGCACAATCTATAAAAGTATTCACTGGTGAACTAAGAGTCAGGTAGACCAAGACTCAGAAAATGTTTGACAAAAGGCATTTTTTTTTGCACTGCGGATGTGCCTACTTGATTCAAATTGATAAGGTGATTATAAATCCTTCTTATTAATTTTGAAACTTTGATTCCTTTGGATCTTGAAAACAATAAAATTATATTTCTTTAAAATATAATCTGTGATTCTGCATCTTGATTTACTAAAACTCACTTCACCCCATCCTATTAGTGGCAAAGACAGAGTTCACTCACTACTTCATTTCCCCAAGACCCACAAACTTTTTAAGACCTTGCAAGACGGGAAATGCCCAAGTCATCCTATGAAATCTCCTCAAGTCACTATCCATCTATTATTTGCCAAATCTAATAGCTACTCATATCCAATTCAATAAATATTTACTGAGAGGCCATTATGCTTCAAACTACAGACTACACATTAGACAGAAAAATTATAAAGCCAGGATAGCAAAGCAGAATTATCCAGGCAACTGTAATTCAGTGGTCAAAGATAGAGAAGAGCAGAATTCTCTCCTCCTAGTCTCAGGGAAATTTTCCAGAAGATGAGCAGTCCCAGCTAAAATCTGAAGAGGAAGAAGCATTTAGGGAAAAAAAAGATACTTTTATTGGGGAGTACTTTCTAAGAAGGAACTGACTGGTCATGCAAAGGTGAGGAGGTGAGAAAAAGCATGTTGTTAAAGGAACAACTTTAAGTTCACTGACCCAGAGTGTGCAAGGTAGGGAGTGGGGAGAAGTAAAACAGAAATTTAAAAAAAGTAAAGAAAAGAAACTAAAAAGAAGGGTAGTTGCAAGATCATGCCACGGTTTTGTGAGCAATAATAAGGAGTTTGGACTTTATCTTCTGGATGAAGAGAAAAATCCGTTGATGTGTCCTAAGACACAGGAGTAAAATGACCAACTTATGAAGATGCCATGTAGAGAGACTAAATGGAGGTTGCTCAAGATTAGGCATAGGGATCGCAGTAGGGAGCATGAGAAGATGGTGGCCTGGATCAGAGCAGTTCCTGCAGACATAAAGAAGAGTGGTCAGTCTTCTGACAAATTGAGGAGGAAGCATCTACAGGAGTCAGTGATTAGTTAAATACGGGGTGGAGAAGTCAAGGGCGATGCCTAGTTTCTGGCTCAGGTAACCAGGTAAATAGAATGATCAATCACTGAAATTTGGAAGAGATGAGGCAGTGGTTGTTGGGGGAGCAGTGAGGAAAGGGTGTGGGGTGGGTGAGGAGACACGTTGGATTTTGTGGTGCTGCATTTGATATGCTTGTGAAACATCCAAATGAAGAGGTCCAGCTGGCAACTGGCCATGTGGGTCTGCAGATCTGGTAAGAGCTCTCACCTGGAGGTAGGATGCCATTAACATATAGATGGTGATTGAAGTCATTGGAGGGTGGAAACAGGAAATTAAGAGTTGAAGAGAACAGGGACAACTAATTAGCAGTAATGTTTAACAACGGTTAGAGGAAGAGAAAGTCAGAAAGGGGAGTAGAGGGAAAAATAGGTGAAGATGGTCTCATCCAAGGCAAAGAGAGTGTTTCTCTCTGGCAGTGACCACTGTGTCTCATGCCAGGACCACACTTTTAACTGTATACTTAGTTTCTATAACTTCCTCAACTGAAAGCATCTTAAACTCAAGATAACCTGAAGTGAACTACTGACTGGGCTCCCCCTCCCCCTCCTACCTCCCACCTCCTAATTCTTCTGTTCCTCCTGATTTCTCTCTTTCCCTAGTCTCAAAGCATGGGGATATCTTTCCCATTCTCTTTTGGTACCTGTATCCAGTCTGTTGAGAAATCACACATCCATCTTGTCCATTCCTCATGTCTTCCTCCACCTTTCATTACCAACCACATCCACCATCCTAGTGCAGGGTATTCTTACTCTCCATCAAGGCTAAAATAGATTTCCAATTACTCTTTCTACATCCTGCCTGTTGAACATGCTATGCACTTCAGAACTGTCTCTCCTAGGCTTCTCAAATGTGCCTTCAGAGCCCTCCGTTACATGGCATTTGATATCCTACGTTTCTAGATCACTATTTCTCTGTCTGCTTTCTAAGTCTCAAGCAAACTATATTGCTCGCCCTTTAACAAATTTAATCCACACTTTCTCACCTGGCTTCTAACCATCATGTTTCCTCTCTGGAAATCATTTCCGTTCTATAAGGCCTATCTCCAATGCTATCCCTGCACTCTACCAACTCCTTCCCACTAAGACAGACCACCCAAAAAAATCATCATAGCATTTTTATTGCATTTCTCTTGTGGTACATTCTATTTCTTTCTTAATTATAAGCATTTGTGTCCTGAAATCATCACTCTCTACTACAATCCAAGTTTCCTATAGACCATATCCATGTCTGCTAAACTACACAGTATCAAATTTGGGGCTTTGGGTGGGCAGTAACTGTCTGTTAGTCTGAATTAATGAGATTCCACTACACATGTGTAAGCATTTCTTAATGAGTTAATTTTCCTTTCTCTAGTGGTATCTAGAACAGAGGTCCCAATTTGGCAGCTGGAGACCGAATCTGGCCCACAGACGTGTTTTGTTGAATCATCAGTTGTGTGTTTTTTAATTAAATCAACATTGGAAAATGGAATATGTTACATAAAATCCCAGATTTTCAGCTTCTCTATAAGAGTTATCGTTTTTTGCAATGCTGAGCCCATTTTTACCTGTCATAGTAATGGAGTCAAGCTGGACAGTACCTGTTCTGAAGCGTATATTTCTCAGTTCATCCCACTCCCCAACCCTCCATTATAACTGACGGTCTTCTTTAGTTACATTACTTATGGGTTTCCAGTAGACAGAATTCACAACCCTTAGTATAATGTCCTTTTAAGGGCAGTCCGTGAAATCTATGTTGGCCTGTGTTTCTAGTCTTGGACTGTTCCTAGAATCGAGTTTGGTGGGTAAATGAATCAGATTGTAACATTCCTTTCCCTGCTTCAGTGAAGGCCCTCACTCTTCCCCCCACCCCACAGTGTCCTTATGCAGCCAGGAATGCTGCTGTGTTTTTCTAGCTGGAACAACCCTTCCATGGGATGCACCATGGTCCTTTCTCTTCAAAATGTACCTTCCAGTGCAAGTTGGATGATTAGTATGTGCCCAAAAGTTAATGAATTAATAATAATATTTCCTGCCTGGGTATAATGTAAGTATAACAAATTTGTGTCAAGAATGTTATGTGCATACTCAAGCACACACAACTTCATACATTCATGGCAGACATTACAAGTCAATCACAGGTGTCTTTCCAGCTGGGTCCAAACAGATCCTCAGAAATCATCACAATCTAACTCTTCAGGAAGCCATTGCTAAGGGCTTGGAGCTGGCACTATGGAGGGGCCCTGCAATCTTTCCTGGTATACACGATACATACACACATCACCTCTTTACTCTCACGGCAGGAATGCATGGTGGACAGAAATATCATCATCATAATTTTGGAATTGAGAAAGCCAACTCTGAAAAATATGCTTCTTGTCCAACATTAAACAAGATGAAGGTAATAGGGATACACTGAAAATGCTTCCCTTGGGGTCAAAATCTGCTACCATACAGAAAGGGAGAGGACTGAAAACAATTCACTAGGAAAAGACTTAAAGACTTTAGTTGATTTTAACCTAAAAAAAAAAGCAGGAAAATATGACATAGCTCTCCCAAATGGTGTTGCCAACTGGAGCTATCTTCTGTATCAAGAGAGGCCATATTCCTGCTCTGTTCCTCTTGGGGCATCCATGGAGAGTCCCCAGAACATTGCAGTTGCTTCCATTTGACAGAGATAAACAGATACACGTGGGAGTAGACAGCAAAGAATGAGAAGAAAGGCTGAAGGAAATGAAGGTATTTCACTTGGAAGAGAAGAGACGGCCATCACATGGAATCCTTTCTCAGCCATGGGAAGACACCAGAAAGAAGACTTGGACTCAAGAAAGGAAGGGCATTTAAATGAAGAATGTTGCTCACTTTGTGATCTCTGTCATTGGGAATGTTTGAGGAGGTTTTAGGGGTTGTCATATATTGGGTAGAGAGAATCATCTCTAATCATTTGTGCCACCATATAAAAGTTGCTTAGCGAGGAAGGGTGAAACCAAACTTGCCAATACCTCGTTTAGTACACTTTCTTCCACACTATGTGCTTAAAAGTATAAGCCCTCTCAGATAACTATATTTGCATTTTAACACAGAACCTTGATGCCTTAAAACAAAGGAATGTATCATGAGGTGAATTTGAACATGATGTGCTCAAGCCATAGAGTTTTTGTTTGTGGTAAGTTATCACTAGCTCTCATACCACAGCTCATAGCATCACCTTCTTTTCCTATATATAAGCTCAATCCTGCAAATAAAACTGTAAAATGCCCAGGGATATTTGCCTTCTAAAAAAATCACAAAGGATCAGGGTATATCTAGCCAATAATCTGCATGGAAATTTAGGGTGCTTAGTTCTGAGTTTTGTGTCAACAAAAACCAACCTATAGGAGCTATACTCCACCTTTATAGTGCCTGGGATTTGGAGAAGCAGTGGCATCCAGGGACTAGATGAGCTATGGCAGGGGATGGATGAGAACCAGATAGAAGACAGTAAATTACAGAGTACGAGGCCAGTGGGCAGCAAAGCAAGCAAAAGTCTCACCAGACAGGCCTAGATCTAAGAAGAGTTGAACCAGAGGGCAAGCAAAAGAGTTGGAGAGTGGACCAACCAAGCAGGTGGCCAGAAGTACAAGCAAGCACAGAACTTCTACAGGTTAAGGAACGATTATGAGCTTTGACAATAGGCTGGCAGACCTGAAATCATCCTGGGAACCAACAGCCAGAGAGCCCTGCTGTGATCTGCCTATGGAGGGAAGGTTCTGAGTTACAGAGGCAAGGTTCTGAGTCATCCAGGAGCTCCCTGCGTGCTTCCTGTTAGGCCAGGGGCCAAACACAGAGCAATTGCAGCCCAACATTTAAAGGTAGGAACAGCAAGAGAGTCTGTCTCTAGAACAAGGATAGGATGAAACAGTTCAAGGACAATTCTGACCTATTGTAATTGAAGTCATCCCCCACATTCAGACTCCTTCTTACACAATGGTTATCTAAGGTCACTGGAGCGTAGTTAGGAGAATGGGAGACAATTTATCTATTTGCAGAGCTGAGTAGTAAGTGCATTATGGCTAGGGAATATGCACTTTTTCGTGTGGATACCCTGAACACGTGCATGCACACATACAGACACTTTTACTTCCTTGTATGGCTCAACTACATAGCTTGAAAGGTACACAAATGGGGAAAAATAGAAACAGAATATTCTTGCATATCACTATCTGACAATGCTACCTCCCTGGTGGAGTATAAGCCTCACCTTCTGCTAGATTTTCAAATGTGGAAAAGCAAAGCACACATTTCCAGAGAGCAAATACTTCCCTGCTTCCTATGTGGCCGTGTTGTACAAAGCCCCAGTGCAGGTGGCTGCCTATTAAATGGCTTTTAACTATTCTGGTGAGATACAAAGCATCATACAGTGAATGCAGAGAAAGCAGTTTTTCTAGCCTGTGCTCTAAGATAGGCTGAATGCCTTTTGCACTCTAGGTTAAATCAATGGGAGAGAAAGGGTGACTAGCACCTACTTTCACCTAAATAGTTAATCAAAAAGCTTTGTTCAGAAGGCAAACTATTACTAAAGAAGAAAAGGGAACTTTGGGCAAGTAAAATAATCCAAAAAATAATGATTAATGGATATACTTAACAGGGTATTGCTTATATTCATCTCTGTTATAAAGTCACCTCGATAGCTTCTGGAGACCTTTATCAATGCTAATTTTGAAAGAGATCATCAGGAGAAGCAGGTTAGAGACGTCACTTTTCATTTCTCAGGACTGGGTGGTAGGTGGGCTCTCTGGAAGCGGATCGTGCCACTCAGTGAGGGGTACGGGTGAGGACCACCCAAGGTATAAAGGACAGGGAAAAACTGCATGCTACTCTCTGAACAGAAAATGCCACTCTTTCTTTGAGTGCCATGTTTAGGGGCAGAATCAATGTCTATTTCTGAGAGTCAGGCTTGGGCAATAAGTCAATACTAAATGCTTGACTGAATGGGGTTCTTTCTAGTTGGATGTATTATACACCATAAATCTACTTTCTAGGAATGCACAGGCAAGATAACAACAGGGACCCAATAATCCATACAGTATATAAAGAAGGAACATGAGCTCTCCTGTTAATAAATATGGTTGGATTAGCTCAGCATGACCCTAGAACCCTGTAATGCTAATGGAGCTCAGTCAGAATTTGAGGGAACTGCTGTTAGGTGACAGAGGGTTCTTGTTATGGAAGCTGGATATTTTGATTTTCTTTCTGAATGCCTTCTAAAGTAATGGAGAATTTGGTGGACCACAATTCAACTTCTCTTACATAAGTAATCCAATTAAATTAAATGCTCAATGGAGATTAATTGGCCGCTTAGGATCTATAAGAAAGTTACTGGGTGCAATTTTAAAGAAAGAACTTTAGAGAAAAGAAAATGCTAAGCATTGTCTGATAATTTCCTGAAGCTTTTAGCATCTGCTTCCGTTGTGCTTTGCAGCTCACTGAGGGAACATCCAAGCCTTGGAAAGCACCTCCCCAGTAGATCTATCCACTGATGCTGCAGTCTCCATGCCACTTTACCCAAATTCCTGAGTCATAATTTAAGTCTTTCTAGAAACGGAAGCACTTTAACGTTTAGAAATGAAAACAGATCCTCCCTCTAAATGGGGCATTTAGGAAACAGTATTTCCCATTCAAACAGCAAATGGCTATTACACAAATCTTGATTTAAGTTGGGTTGAACATCATAGCTATCTTTTCACTTTTGGTTCACAGCTTAAGGCCTATTACAACATTTTACAAATGATTGAGCTCATCCTCTGACAATCAGGCGTGGCCACGTGTGAATCCCTCCACATGCAAAGGGTGTCTGAGCACCATAAGGTGCTATGGTTTTTCTGGTTTTACGCGTGAGAGGACTGGGGCTCAGAGAGGTTAGGTTACATATCTCCCACCTCAGAGCAAGTAACAGCTCAGCTAGGGTGCAAATTTGGGTTGGCGTGATTGCGGAGCCTGTGCTCTTTCCATGCGCTACCCACCACCTTCCACCTGAATAGGGAAAGAAATTCTTAACCTCCTAAAAGGCTGGGAAAAGAGAGTGGAGACGGGGAAGAAGAATAGGGCAGCAATGGGTTAAGAGACTGAATAAGCAGTGGTTCAAGATGGAAAATACCAAAATTCAAATCAAGGCAAGAAATCCAGAGTCCCAACAAAGATTGTCAGAAATTGCAGCAGAAGTGCAGGGTAGGCCAGAGGGAAACAAAGTGTCAACAGCCAGTGGCCCTACAAGGGAAAGCAACAGCAAGGCGAGTTGGAAACCGGACACATGGCACAAGGGATGAGACATAACCCTGACACCAAGACAGCTGATGTCCCCCAGACCAGATGCTTTTATTTCCTCTCACCTTGGTTTGAGCCAATTCTTGGTGATCCTGGCCTAAAGCCCCACAGGTGAGGAAAATGGGAAACAGCTGACTGGCTAGTGAGCATGGGAGCGGGGAGCAAGCCCTCTTCTCTGGCAAAAGCATTCCCCTGACAGGTGGCGAGGGGCTAGCCTGTTCCCAATCAAACCGAGCTGGCTGGAAATAGCTAAGATGAAAAACAAACACCATGCCATTCCTTCAAAATCTCCACATGCAATGGAAAGTGGCTGCTGAGCTGCACCTTTGTAGTGGAGAAGAATGTTTTCCCAGTTGAGAATTGACACGGAAACTTCCGTGGCTTCCGGGCTGCAGCAGAGCCCTAGCTCTAGCTGTAATTCTGTCTCACGGCATTAATACCACCTATTTGAAAAACATTCACAGCTGAACCTTTGACGTACATTTCCTTGTTTTATCATCCCATCCATCCTGGGCATTCCCCATCTTACAGGAGAGGAGACGATGAGTGCTCACCCATTGTCAGCAGGTGCCTCACACTCCTGTAAGAGTTTCCCAGCAGTCAGTAGTAGAACAGCTGACTCTTAAAGCCTGTGCTCTTTCTACTGTGGCCTATTTGAGGGCATTCCTCCGTAGTCAGAACGTCAAAACCTGGAGGGTAGGAGAGCAGAATGGGCTTAGAGCGTTTTCTGTCTATTAACCGGGGAGGGTTTTACACACTCTCACAAATATACAATTCCTATATCAAACTTTGCAGGCTTCGAAGTCATTTCCAGATCTTTTATTTTTAAAGTGACCATATTCATCCCTTTTTCTCCCAGAAGACAGGTCTTAAAACACACAATTTTTAAACAGGAATATAAAGTAGTTTCTTCACATCCCTCTTAAGTGAAACTGGCTTGACGATCATTCCCCAGAATTTAACATTTTTTCCAAAATGGAAATAAATTGTTTTACTTCAAAAGAATTCTACATCCATTATTTTTAAATTCTAGACAGTATTATTTAAATTTCCCAGTTATTAAATGCTAACCAGATCCCATATTCCATAAATATTCTACCTAAATTTTATAGTAGTTAAGGGACTTTAGTAAGTTTCACAGAAATACTCCTAGTTGGAATATTTAATTTCCTGATTTTAGGTCAGGAATTGTGGGATCTGCCAGTCAAGGTGTAAGTTCCCTCTGAGCAAGGAAAATTTGCAAAAGACTTTTTTTTTTTTTTACTATTAACTAAAATGTAGACTATGCAGTACATTTGGCCCATCAATAAGACAAGAAGTTAGAGAATATCATATAAAAAAAGTACTTCTAAAATGTCATATTAAAAAGCTCATCTAAAGACTCTATTTTTAATTTTAAACACATTTCATCTTCAGAAAACCAGTTTTATGGAAACTGGTTTAAGGTCACATACACATTATCAGTTGGGTGTTCTTATCTGCAATTTTACTGCAAACACCAGCAAGACCCTTCAAAGAAATTCCCAGGGTCTGCTGTGCCGAAAATGAAAGTTCTTTTACTTAATTGCACTGTCCTTGTTCCCAAATGGGCTCTTCCTAACAAGCACAGAAGCTGAAAACAACACCGGAAAAATATCCTGGAAAATGGTTCCCAACGTTATAATGGGTTACAGATGGATTGAGAACCTTCCTGCCATTTTTTATTGTTTGCTGGTTTCCTTTCTTCTGTGTGGGATTTTATTGCTGGCTTTCCTTGGAAGCCTTCTGGATGCTTGAATTAACCCACTGAATCTTTCCACTCCGGTGGACAGGGCCAGCAGCCCTTTGCCACGAAAGTCTCCAGATGACAGAGGGCTCTAAAGCTTTGGGTCATATTTCCACACAGTCAGTAATAGAAGATCTTCATATGAGCTAGGCCCCAGCAAGATGGTTGGAAAGTACATTTCTGTTAATATATTAAACGTACTTTAATTTTTTAAAAAAAATTAAATCCCTGCAGTTAGAATGATGTCCTTGGAGACAAGGGAAGCTTATCCAGATCAGCTTTATTAGGTCAAATATCAATCAGTAAAACTCAGGCTGCCAGAAGATTATTATGCTGGGAAAGTAAATCAGCATGTTAATGGCTCTGCCCATGAGCTGTGTTAACTGGTTCACAAAACTGAGAAGGATTATTGCCTGACACTTATGTATCCTGGCTGAACTTGGGAACAAGACAGCTCAAATCCAGCCTAAATTAACTTTCAGATGCCACTGACATGGACAGCAAAATCAACTAGGCCAAATGACAGGAGAAAAGATGGGATGTAGGAAATGCACTGAGTCAGGAATCAGAAGACTTGAATTCAGTCCTCATAGCCACCACCCAGGTCTGTACTTCTGCTTGCCCAGCACTTCTCCTCTGCTTCTTCTGGAAAATGCTTTCTTCCCATGTGATTCTGGTGGAGCTGTCAATCACAGCGCTCACACTGCCCATGAGCCAAGCCAGCCAATCAGAGCTCCCACCCCCAGGAATTTTTGACTTTGAACTAAGAGAAGAGGGTCACTGTGCTCTGTAGTGAAGCCTGGCACAAACCAATGGCCATGTTCCCCACCATGTAGAGGAGGCAGGTGGATGGTACGAGTAGGATGCCAATATACCAGGGGAAGCAGAGATGGGAGAAATAGAAAGTTTGGAGATTGTCCAGCACCAACTCCAGTCATTCCTGAGGTTTAAATCTAACTTTGCCCTTCCCATAGTTTGGATCCATGAGCCAGTATATTTCCCATTTTGCCTGAGCTTACAGAGATGGGTTTCTTTCACAGCCAGAAAAAGAAAAAAAAAGTCCTAATGAATGAAAATGCTATGAATTAACCTCTCAGAGCCTCAGATTTTTTAAAAGAAATTTTTAAAGCACTGTATTACTTAGGATATAGTTTCGCCTGCTCTGGGAAAGATCCAGAATAATACCATTCCAGTTTGCTAATGCTTCCGTTATGCAAAACACCAGAAATGGATTGACTTTTATAAAGGGGATTTATTAGGTTACAAAGTCACAGTTCTAAGGCCAAAGAAGAGTCCAGACTAAGGCATCGACAAGATGATACCTTCACTGAAGAAAGGCTGATGGCATCCGAAACACCTCTGTCAGCTGGGAAGTCATGTGGCTGGTGCCTGCTGGTCCATTGCTTCTGGGTTGCGTTTCAAAATGGCTTTCTCCAAAACGTCTCTGGTCTTGTCTCTCTTAGCTTCTCTGGAGAAAACTCTGGGCTAGCATCTCCAAATATCTCCAAGCATCTGCTTTCAATGGCCTTCTCCAATATGTCTCTTTCAGCTGCTCTTGGGGTGTTTTGTCCTCTCTTAGCTCCAGTGTATCCTTATCTTAGCATCTCCAAACATCCTTCTGTCCACAACTCCAAGCATCTCTAAGCATCTCTAAGTGTCAGCAGCATCTGGGCCCGCATCAATTCTCTTTTAAAGGACTCCTGTAAACTAATGAAGACCTACCCTGAATGAGCGGGGTCAAATCTCCATGGAAACATCCAATCAAGAAGTCACACCCTAATCAAAAAGATTAGTCAATCTGCCCCTACAAGACTACATTAAAGAATATGGCTTTTTCTGGGGGACATAAAATATCCAAACCATCACAAATAGTTTATTACTCGCAGTAAAATTTCAAGCTGATTCATCCCTCTGATCTGTGAGGTTTGTCAGGAGCCCAGGCTCCTTCTCTCCAGGAGCTACCAGAGGTGCTTACTAAGGAAATCATTCCATGGCCAGGGTAGGGGGTTGTTGCTATGTCTTTCAGGCAGGATCTGATCGTTATAGATCAATGACCACTGGGTGTTTCCATTCTTTTGTTTTCTGAATGAGCTTCTTTATGGTGGTTATTTTAATCCTGCAATATTACAGTATGCTGAGTATAAAAAGAAAGCAGATGGCTCATTTTTACCGTGTGGCATAACCTCATCTAGACATTACAGAGATGACTCTATGTCACCCAGTGCCATAAACAGTGAGGTGGGAGCCATGACTCGGTGGGACGTTAGGATGATCTCCCTTGGGGAAGGGCTGGGTGTGGTCTATGAGGCAAGAAGAGCACATAAATATATTTGAGTGGCCAAAATGGGTACTGTGACAGGGACTGCTAATGTCCCCCACTTTCTCCTTCTCTTGATAGAATGCCCAGTTTCTACCTGGGTGGACCACCTTAGAAGAAAGAGCACATTTCCCAGCCTCCTTGCAGCTAGGAGTGGCCACATGTCTAAGTTCTGATTAGTGCGATAGAGCAGAATTTCTGTGTTCCCACAAAGGGAAATTTATACCCTTCTCTCCCTCTTTCCATACCCTCCTATTAGCTGATATGCAGACTTGATGGTAAACCATATCAAACAATGTAGAAGATGAGACTAATATATTGGCCCCTGTTTGGGCAGTTAGATATTATTTCCTACTTTTATAAGCACTATGTAAATGCATATCAAAATAGAAACTCATTTCAGAAGTTAAGTTCCTAGAAATCCAAGACAAGGATCATTCAATTCCCCATGGGAATGTGAAACGGTGATAAATGCTCTCTCTCTAAGAAAATAATGTAAGGCGATTAAGATGGCTAACAGTGCCTCTTCCTCCTTCCCCTGTTCCTTAGAACAGCAGCTGAGCTTGCCTTCCTCCTGGAAGGAGCCTCTGCTGGGGATCCACCTCAGCCTTGTCCAGGGAGCTAAAGGCCCAGGCTGCTTCAGTCTCACCAGTGGTTGGACAGAACTTGAAATGTGCTTTCACCCATAGACCTAGAATTAGGATACAGGTTTGGTTGCCAGGACACGTACCCAAAATGATAGGGTTCCTGTGCTACTGTGCCAAGGGCGAGCCCTGAGCAGCCCTATAAGCAGGGCATATATTAGTGCCCTAACCCCTAACCTCCTCTCTATCCCCAACCTTCCCTCAACTCAGCACCCTAGAGTTTAGCATCTGATTCCCCTAGTTAGCAAGGCTTATCAGAACCCTTTTCTGAAACTGAATCTATTGTCCATTCCAGTTGAGTCATGAAATATCTTGAATCACCTTTGCTTATAGGTACCAGGCTACATTTCCCCACCCACCTGAATGATCAGGCCATTCAAATGCATTTCCACAGTTCCTCTGTTTGTTATTGTTTATTTCTGTTGGAACTGGAGCCCCGTCTTCAAGCCCAGCCTTATGTTCTGCCAACTTCTTGGAAATTCCCTTCCTCCTTGGGACTGGTTGGCCTGCCAAGAATGAAGAAGATCCCATTACCATTTCCCTCCCTGACACCTTGACTCCTGTGGTCAGGATCAGCCCATCGGCCCTTGACTGGCACCTTCCTTAACCACACCTGGGGGTGTTGTGTGACATGCAGTTAAAAGCTTTTGATTCCAAAGACCTGGGTTCGAATCCTAGTTCCATCACTTGCAAGAAATGTGACCTTGGGAAAGTCTACCTTTCTAAGCTTCATCATCATTACCTTCAAAATGAAGAGAATAAGGCTTACCTCATAGGGTTGTTATGAGAATTCAGCGGCATGAAGCAAGTATTCAAAACATTGCAGTTAATCTGGGCTGTCATGTCTGGGCTCACCATCCGCCTGGCCATGGCTCTCTCAGGAGTCAGCCCAGGGTTGAGATATTCTCCTAGATCCATCTGGTCCACCTAACAGTGTTGCCAAACCCCCAATTGTGTACCCAATTCCAACCAAAGCACATGACGTTGTTCATGTTTATGGAATAAGTGAATGAATAAGCACATGAATTAAACACAATGTTGGTATTCATTGTTTTCAAGTACCCTCTGAGTATCAACTCTAAGCAAAGACCGGCTCCAATGGCTGCAGAGATTGCACAAAGTTGATGGGCGTGGTGGCTTTCCCCAGGAGCTCTCTGTACCCCATCCTATCAGTGTTTTTGTCAGAAAGAAAACATCATCTCTTCATCACCACACTCCCATGTACACCCTGTAATTTATCTGAAGAGAACTACCACAAAGGAAGTTCCTGTTTGCGTCTGAGTTCCAGGGATGAACCCAATTCTCACTCTAGGGTGGCCTCTGTGGTCAACAAGATTCAGCCAAAGCAACCCGTGCTCCCTCTCCTCCCAGGGGATGGCGTCACTGCACAAACCTGTGGAGGCCTGCCCTGCTAAGGGACTAGTCAGCAGGAGAAGACGAGTGACAAGATATGAGTGCCACTGCGAATTCCCCGGCTGGGAAGGAATTTCCAAGCCCTGGCACTGAACCCAGCAGCAGCTGCTCCTGCCTGGGAACAGAGCTGGCCTCTGACAGCAGGTAAAACTGAAGAAATAGCAAAAGGGAGAAACAAATATTCCACTATTCTATGAACTGGGAAAGTTCCCTCCAGGTCAGCTCACAGCGTAACCCCTCAGCACAGACCTAGGGTTTAAAACAAAGAAGCAGCTTTGCTGCATGAGTGCCACCTTGCTTTGCCTTGAAGAATTGTATAGATTTGGTAAAAACTATCTTTTTTTTCCCCCTTTGTTGTTCTCTAGTCTTAACTATAAATAAATACCAAGTCCTAAAAATATTTCCTCCATTTTAGAAAGGAATGGGAACGTAACATGATGAAATAACAAAGGAGAAGTAAGCGATCTAATGAAAGAAGGGTAGAGATCAGCGTAGGTGGAAGAAAGGGACACATTGACCTTGAAAGCACTCATTGGTCATTTTGCACAACCAGGAGCACACAAACCAGCACCCTCTAAGACCTCTCGCTGCAAGACCCCATCTGCGTTATGCTCTGCTCTTAGAATGTCAAAGAGAAACCAACAGTTTAACTTGGAGTTTGATGCATCCACCGCTGGGTCAGAAATGTTATCGATAGAATTTCATGATCATGAAATTCATAGTTTCCTCTTTTTGTCCTACCTATAGCATCACTGGCTACAAGCACAAGCAAAGTCCACAGAGAGATGCAGCCCTGTTGGGCAGTTGAGGCTGCTGAGCTTCACACAGACGTTCCCTGTGGACTCTGCCTTCCTCTCTCCTCCCTCACTGCCCCCCGGGCACGCGAGCCTCACTTCTGGTGGAAGGAAAATTCCTGCAAGACTGTGCCTGGGATGCGGCCTTCGCAATCTGGCCTAGCGGCTGGCATGGCTAGTGGGCAGACAGATTTGTTGCTGCTAGAGAATTGAGACCTCCCTTGAGCTCAGCTCACCTTAGGCCCAGGCCTGCATTCTAGTATATTCCACAAGCAAAATTAGCAAAAGAATGGGGGAGGGATGGCCATTTATTTCAGCCCCTCATGTTATTCGTTGTAGCAGTCAGTGAATCGCTGCTGCACATGAGCCTTTTTCTCTGTGTTAGTTCTATAGGCTTTTTAAGGAAAAGGACCACGTCCTCATCGTGGTGATACTCTGCAATGTCAAGCAGAGTGCCAGGTATATATCTGATTGTAGAGAGTTTGAAGGTGGACACAAGGGTTTCAGGTCTGTTTTTGAGCCTGGTTCACCATCCTAACAGTCCTCTATCTATGGAAATATGACTTCCATCTGTGGCAAAGGAGCATGAAAGTTTGCCAGAAGTCCCCCCACTGCAGAGCTTCTCTCTGGCCAAAAATGACTCAATCGGGCCTCCCACAATAGACCTGGAATGGCTGTCCCTTCCAGAGGCCTCATGCCAAGCACAGGATGTGAAGCTCACTGTTTACTCCCGCTGCCCACTTCTTGTATTGTACTACATAGATCTTCTCTCTGCTTGCAGACGACCTTCCTTTAGCAAGCACAAAGGCACTTGCTCACTTTGGGCACCACGTTGCCAACAATCACAGATTTCTGCACCATGGTGTCCCCTCTCTTTCCTGGGAGAGCATCCCAAACTTCCTCTCACCTTGGAATATTTTTGGGTACAGAGAACTAGATAGGAATGGTGAAAAACCTAGACTCAAAGTGCCAAGCTTCCCCCATCTCCTTCTCCACTTCCTTTGTTACCACCTAACCTATTTTGGCACCTAGAAGGGGCTCCAGACATGTTTATTGAAATAGTTGGTACAAAGACACCAACTAGCCTCAGAGAAAGTCCATTAGGGTGCTACATTCCATCAAAGGCCAGCCCCTGGAATCCTTTTAATTAGATGTGTCGGTTTGTATATATTATGTCACCTAGAAAAGCTGTCTTCTTTAATGCAATCTTGTGGGGGCAGATTGATTAAAGTGTGACCTCTTGATTGAATGTTTCCATGGAGATTTGACCCTGCCCATTCAGGGTAGGTCTTGATTAGTTTACTGGAGTCCTCTAGAAGAGTCACACAGGCCCAGACGCTTGCTGATGCTTAGATATTTTGGAGAACGCTATTTTGAAACACAACCTGGGAGCAAGCAGACACCAGCCATGTGCCTTCCCAGCTGACAGAGGTTTCTAGACACCAATGGCCTTTCTTCAGTGAAGGCACCCTCTTGTTGATGCCTTAGTTTAGATACTTTTCATGGCCTTCAGACTGTAAATTTGTAACCAAATTAACCCCCTTTTAAAAAGCCAATCCATTTCTAGTATTTTGCATAATGGCAGCATTAGCAAACCAGAACATTAGGTCGCCCTCAAATGCTGTGGAAGAACACAATGGTGTCTCCTGTATTCACTGTATACCCACATAGACCAGGCACCATCAAGACCTACTTCCCCATCATTTCTCTTAGACTCAACAAACTTTAGTGGAGTGACTACTATGTGCTATCCTCCGTGCCAGCTGCAAGACCAGTATGGGAAAGATACAGTGTCTGCCCTCAGGGAGCACAACTCTATCGCAAGAAGGACGGGCTCACAACTCACAAAGATGTGCTGAGATCCCAATCCTGTAACACCAGCTAGCAGTGATTTTTCCTGAAGGCGGGGGTCAGTAGTCAGAGGTGGGGGCAAGTTTGACTTAGAAAGTGACAAAGTGATGTTTGCCCTGGGCTTGGAAAAGGGCCGGGGTTTTCCCTGGATATCAGGTGTGTGTGTATGGAGGAGAGGGAAGGGTGATAAGGGTAGAGAACATCAGGAGCGAAGGCATGGAAGGGTAAAGATGCCTGAACTCTTTGGAAGCAGTGAATGCTCTAACGTGGAGAGAGTGGGGATGGTGAGAAGGGGTCAAAGGGCCTGGAAGGATTAGGTGGGGTTCAGCCGTAAGGGGTATTTCATACAGTGCTGTGGAAACATCCTAGAAGCAGGTTGGAGCACCCAAAAGAGTTAACATTAGAAATTATATGATCCAGCAAGTGTTTTAGAGATGCTAACCCTGGCAGAGTGAATTATTTCATTTCTTAATGAACTACAAGAGCCTAAGTATCCACTCTTTTGGGGGGACGTGTTAAGGGAGATTCTTCACTTGGGGTAAATCAGACTGGAAAGCATCAGTGGGACACAGATAGGCCCCGAGCAGTTGAACAGCTGTTGGAGGAGTCCTGGCTGCAACCGGCCCCATGAGGCCAGGCTGGAAGCACATAGCAACTCCATCTGGTCTACCTGGACTGGGGCATCTGGTCTACCTGGATTGGGTAATCTGGTATACTGCGGAGGGCTAAGGTGAGGTGAAGAAGGGTGGGAGCCTTGATTTTGCTCATGAAGCTTTCTCACAAATCTTGTCTGCATTGAGTCCTTGCCTTTTCCATAAAAAAAAAAAGAAGAAAAAAGTCAAAGAGGGATTTCTTTCCTCCACTTTCTACTCATGTCTCTTTCAAGAGTCAATTGTTCCAGAATAGTCTAACAACTTGAATGGGGAAAAGGGCAAAGTGAAAAAAGAAAGACTGGGAAATGGTTGTTTAAGCTTTTAAAAATGTTATTCAATGACAAAGGGGCACTTTTCATGTTACTGAATTTTATTACTGTATCTATTAAATCCATGCATGAAAATTCAAAATTTTTGGAATTTATCAAATGCTTTCCTACTGACATACATTCATCCAAGTCACCAGGGAACAGGTATTTATAGACCAGTAGTCACTAATTAATCTATGTGAATTTGGGTTAATACAATTATATTTCCACACAAATAAAATTTCAGTGTGATCATTCCTGCCAGACAACCAGCTGGCTGGCCCCTCTCCAACAACATCATAATTCTGCATAACTGTACAGAGAAAATATTTTAGCAAATCACCTTTTAAAAAAAAAACTCAAAAAATACAGAGATAATTCTCTTCATCCCTCATCTCTAAACCCTAATCCATCTAAGTATATTCATATCTCTTTTAAATAGTCTCTTTAGGCTCCTTAAACTTTCTAATCTCTTCTTTCAAAAAATTGCTCATCCCTAAAAAACATCTCTCCTGGCATAATCCTGGTTATATGAATTCTCTTCTGGACTCTTACCAACTCGGGAGGCCCCACCACGGGAAATAGGTGGGCTCTCCCAGGTGAGCTCATCCTGCAAAAAGTCAGATGTCTTCCACATGCCTGAGGGGCCAAACCTTGTGACAAAGTTTCCAGGACACCATAATACAGCTCTCTTATCAAATTTCGCCCCCTGAAAAAGTGCCAGAAGCCTTGCTTTCTATCCTGCTAGCTGAGATGGTCCAAAATATTTGAACAGTGTCACCCTGAGAGTGGTTCATACAGGGACCCCAGAAGGCACAGAAGCTGTTCTATTTCACAACACGCCCACACCAAAACAGGGGCACCGTTTTCAGTTTTAGACAGGCCTTCCTTAAACTTAGATTCTCACAAGATCCAGAAGGAACTGTTCCAGGAGTAAGCAGGAATCAGTGGGGTAGGCTATTGGAAATTCTTGCCCTGTCTTTATTTCTCTAAACCTAATACAAATATTTTTTGAAACTTTATCCATATTCCTGGTTCAGCAATTCAGTCATTTTTCTGATGAGCAGAAGACAGTCGTCTGGAAAAGATTCCTTTGACCTGGGCTTGTTTCAAGTATCTTTACTGAAATTCAAGAATGCTATATCCTTTGGCATTTTGTATGTTTGATTTTCACCTTGCACTGGTCTTCTCAGAATTATACATAAGCAGAAAAGTTATTCACATGGTATGGTGAAATCACTCCAAAACATTATATATGCATAAGTGAGTAAGTGCCAATTTGTGTGTATGTGTGCATGTGTGTGTGAGTGTGTGTGTGTGTGTGTGTGTGTGTAGCAGCAAGTTTTTGCCTTAAAGCCTATCATTAGTGGATCACTCACTTGGAATTCATTTTACATATATATACACACATTTATACCTATACATATATACATACATATGTATACACACACATATATTCTTGATTTTGAAGGAATTAAAATAAAAGAACTTTTAAGAGCTCTAACTAAGTCATTGTTTCTTCAAGTATTCTTCAAAACTGCAGATTTCAGAGCCCTACCCTAGTCCTACTGAATCAGAATCTCTGGCGGCAGAGGCTGAGAATCACACTCTAAGTGATTCTTAAGAACCCTATGTCTGAGAACCACTGGATTAAATAGTAAGAGTAGCTATTATTATCCTAGCAGATGTGATCACCACACACACACACACACACATACACACATACATCTGTGATACCCTAAGGCTTAGACTTTACACAGACTTGCATTCAAAGAAACAGTCTGATCCCGGGATCCACAAAGAAATCTTTACAACTGATACCTTGAAAATGGCAGAGCATGACTTTTACAGAGTAATTTACAAAAATAAAAATAAAAAGATTCCTAACAATCCTAATCAAGTATCTCCCCTACTCCTTCAATTTTTCTACTTTCAAGGGGAAAAAAAAAAGCCGTTAAAAATCTTTCCTTCTTATGCCCTGGAAAACAAAAGATGTGAACGGCATTTTTTCAATAGTTAGAAAAATGTGAATACAGGCTGCATATTAAGTGTTAGAATAGAATTAATAATTTTTTCAAGTGTGATAGCAGTAGTGTAACTATCTAGGTGAGTGTCCCTACTCTTAGATGTGTGCTGAAGTTCTTAGGGCTGAGGTGTCATGAAGTCTTCAACCTTCTTTCAACTGATTCAGAAAGCATGTGTGTGTGTGTGTGTGTGTGTACATATATACATATATGCACACACATACATAAACATATACACATTGTGTGTGAGAGAGAGAGAAAAAAAAGTAAATGTGCTAAATGGTAACAATTGATCAATCTAGGGTACCCATTACACTGTTCTTCCAACTTTCTATAGATTTAAGGTTTTTCAAATATAAAGTTGAAGAAAACAAATCTCTTTCTGTTTTTCTTGCTGCTCTTTCACCACCTCCCAAGTCCTATCCCACACTGTCCACCTTCTAGCTGGAAGTGGCCATGACTTGCTGTACCACATAAGGCCCCTCCAGCCCAGAAGGCACCTAATCCCCAGGTCTCCCCTTGCAAGCCACTGAAGCAAGTAAGCGGCTCTCCAGCCCCATCTACTCCCAGAACTATAGTTTTTTGCTCTCACTCTTACTGATTTGCTTTCAAGAACTTCCAGCCTGTAACCTTTTCCACCTCATGATACATGGACATGCTTATAGTTTCCAAATAACAGCTGAAAAACAGATGAGCATATAGTAGCATTAAGGCACTGGAGAAATATAATCCTGCAGACAGTCTAGGGCAATCTCAGGACTGATTACATTTTTAGGTGGAGGTATAGAGGAGACATTGGTATCTCTGACCTAGACAGGCCAGGAAAACCCTCAAGAACAAATATCTTGCATTCACCAGTAAACCAACTACGGTAGATTGTGTTATGCACTCCCCCCACCCCCCCCCCAAAAAAAACATGTTTTTAATTTTAATCCATTCCTGTGGATATAAACACATTATAAATAGGACCTTTTGAAGATGTTATTTTTAGTTAAGGTGTGGCCTAACTAAAAAAGGTTGGACCTTAATCCTATATTGGAGGCTTTATGAGGAGAAAGCCACGTGGAGGAGCAAGACACTGGAAGTCAACAGAACCCGGAAGAGAAAGGAGAAGACACCACTATGTGCATTGCCAGGTGACAGAAAAGCCAAGGACCAAGGATCTCCAAAAGCCAACTCCAGGACACCACAGTCCTTGGGGAGAAAGCATCATTTTGCTGACATCTCGATTTTGGACTTCTAGCCTCAAAACCTGTGAGCCAATAAACCCCTGTTGTTGAAGCCAATCCAGTCAGTGGTATTTGTGACCACAGCCAGGAAATTAAGACACCTACTCATTGCAGAAATTCATTCTCCTCCCATCCACTATCCTCTAGTCAATTCTTAGTTCTGGTTTGGATTGCATAATCCCTAGCATGGGGTGACTAAATAAAAATGTTCTGAGCTGCCATAGGGAAGGGTTAACAATGATCTAGGAAGTCTCTTTGCTTTTGTATCTACTAACAGGGGTCCCTAACCTCCCTGCAGTTGCAGTACACTAGAGAGTTCAAGAACAACAGGACCAGTGGCGGCAAAATCAAGGAGAAAAGTGATACGCAGCACCCAGCAGCAATTCTAGCCATTACATAAAGCAGAGAACTAGAATTTTGCAGAGCTTATTGGAGCTAAGCAAATCCTCACTGGCATTACCATTGTAGTTATATATATATATGCACATCATTGTAGTTACGTGCACACTGATTCAATGTCTGATATCAAAAAGCAACACTCAATGTAGAACAATACTGGGGGGGTTGGGTTAGAAAAGGAGGAAGGTAGGAAGGTAGGAATCCCCACCAGAGGACAGGAAGCAAGAATAAGAATAAGATGGGACACAAAAAGTACAGATGCTACTGGACCTGGCCAGAACATACCCTGCTCTTAGCTGTACCTCACTTATGGCATTTTCCAATTCCTTAGTGGGGAGGGCATTAGAAATGAATACCAAAAACTAACTGTAGAGAGCTGAAAAATTGTCTCCCAATGATATCCATGTCCTAATCCCTAGAACCTATGAATCTTACTTTGTTGGGCTAACAGGATATTGAAGATGTGATTAAGTTAAGGCTCTTGAGATGGGGAGATTATCCTGGATCATCCAGGTGGCCCCTAAATACAGTGAAAAGACTTCTTGTCAGAGGGATGCAGGAAGATCAGAGATAGAGAAGTCATGTGACAATGTAAGCAGAGATGGAAAAGATGCAGCCAGAAGCCAAGGAAAGCTGGCAGCCTCTAGAAGCTGGATTTTCAACTTCTGATCTCCAGAACTGTAAAATAATACATTTGTGTCGTTTTAAGCCACTAAATCTGAGGTCATTTGTTAACAGCAGCAACCAGAAACTAAAACACTAACCTTGCAAATGTTTATTTTACGTGGTTACGCCTAAGTTAGCTGAATAGTGAGCTGCAGGTCTCATTTCACAGTGTAGTTTTGATATTTCTTACTATCCCTCAATTTCTGTATCTCCAAAAAAATTCCACATTAGCAAATTTTTTCAAGAATTAGTATAGACTATAGAGAGTTATCCAGAGGATGTAAACCCTACCTATTGCAGCAATCAAGCCAAACTGGTGGCAAGAAGAAGGAACAACTCAATGCTCTCTTCTGTAAGGATGGCTGTTTAATTATTTACCAGGGACCCTGCTGTCTTCTCCAGCTCACATCTGAGCCCCATCCAGAGCATCATGGAAATTGGAACTGAGGGAAACTTAGAAATTATTTAACAACAGGGCCCCAAAGAGGCAAGTAGGAGGCAGTTTGATGTAGTAGAGACATAACAGACACATATGCATTTGAATCCCAGCTCTGCAAGTGGCCAGGGATAAATCCTGTACTTCTAGTTCATCTGAAAATCATAAATAATAATATTTACTTGCAGACTAGCTTTCTTGTGTGGATAAAATCAGATTACATAAGGAAAGTCACTAACGTGGTAGCTATTATGATTGTTATTGTTAATAATAGTAAATGACTTTCCCAAGTCCATATAGAGTGTCATTGTCTGTGGTGGTATGAAGATGCATGCTCTCCAGAAAAACATGTTCTTAAACCTAGTCCATTCCTGTGGGTGTGAATCCATTGTAAGTAGGAATTTTTGATGAGGTTACTTGAGTTAAGGTGTGGCCCACCTCAGTCAGGATGGCTCTTAATCCTATTACTTTATAAATGGAATGAAATTCAGACATGGAGAGAGAGAGAAAGCAGAGGGAGCAGCCAGAAGCTGAACAGCAATGGAACCTGGCAGAGAAGGGAGAGACCAGGGGATGCCGCTATGTGCCTTGCCATGTGACAAGATAAGGACCAAGGGTCGCCAGCAGCCAGCCCCAGAACACCATTCTTTGAGAAAAAAAGCATTGACTTGATGATGCCTTGATCTGGGCTTACTTTTCACCTCACAATCATGAGCCAATAAATTCCCCTTGTTTAAGCTGACCCACTGCATGACTCATTGCACGGTATTTGCTTGAGCAGCCAAGGAGGACCCCATTTCCCAACCCCTCTACAGTGCTGATTCAAGCACACCAAACATAACACCATTTCAAGGTTCACCTACTACCCTGGAACTCCTACCCACATCACTTTCAGTTCACTTGACCCCCTTTTCTGTCCATTCTGCTGCCGCTGCCTAAATTCCCCTCAGTTCATTGTAGTCTATATTGGCACATCACCACTAGGCATATGGATGATTCTAGGAGGGGAGCAGGGGCGGGAGGGACTTGGAAGTGCAAAACAATGTCTCCTTCTCCAAAGAAATGATATTTTTGTATGTCTAGACAAGTACAGAAATAAGTGAAGAGCGAATAAGGGGGCAGAGCAAAGTGCCATGAGGAGTTCACAGGCAGGCAAGAGGCTTAAGAGTAGCTGCACAAAGGGAGCTGTGACTTATGTCGGCATTGGAGGATGGGCAGGATCGTGACAGATGGGAGAGGGGCAAGGCGTGTGTTACCTGAGGAAGGAGCAGGAACATCTGGGACCTGCTTAGGCAAAGTCGAGATGCCTGCTGTGCGTGGAACTGAGGGATGCCGTGGACACACATCCACTCCACCCCAAATATGAATGCCACTTTCCATCAGGGTATTTCTGCTTTATTTATTCTTTATGGTTAAAGCAGAGGCCTGGGAAGGACAGAGGGTTTAAACCAGTGCTCAGTTTCTTCTCTTTGCTTAGGTATAGCCAACAAGTAAATTTGGAGTGGATTTTCACCATTACAAAAGTAATAACTGGAGCGGCTTCTCTCAGATATTCAATTGTGGAACCAGCAGGCACCCATTTGTGTGAGGAAAATCCAAAGGAGAGCACATGTGGCAGGAGGATTTCTTCCCTTGAAACCCATTGGAACAGAGAACTTGGCAGAGAGGGTGAACTAGTTACCAGGGGAAGCCGAGACCCCCGCTTCCCAGTCCTAAAAATCTGAGAAAACTGCTGGTGTGGTCCTGGGGCTCTCACCGTGGTCCATAGCAGGAAATACACCAAGGATCTCAAAAGGAAGTTCCCAAGAGGGAGGAAGGAGGGTCCATTCTAGTGACTCATGCTCCACCCAGGGGCCCAAGGGACATGGGAGGGGACTAGTCCCAGCAAAGCCTGTGTCTGATGCTCAAGCCCCTTCACAGCCACATGGCTGCCACAGTGCAGCATTTTGAAGCAAATACTTGAGAAGGTGAGTGTGAACGAAAAGGGCAGTCACCTTGGAGCCTAAAATGGGACACCATGGTGGCATCATCCCGCGGTTCCAAGCCCGGGGTCACCACCACTGCAGAGGAAAAGCACCCATGGGACAGCACAGGACCATTCTTCAAGAGTGACAACTACATCATGATGGACCCAGAAGCACCTGAGCTGACGGACTGCCCGATTTTCCAGCTCTTTCTCTGCTGCTATTTGGAACTGAAGCTGACCTTTTAGGATGAGGTAAATCTCCAGGATTCCTACTTACTGAAGGGGATGGAAGTGTCTCAAGGGGCAGAGACTAGACTAAAGCTAGTGGACAGTTATGCATATACTTGAAGAAAGAGAAGATTTTATCACATTAGTGGCAATATTGGCCATGCTGGCCAAAGAGATCCTTCCATCTCCATTCACATTCCCTGTTTGACTACAGATTTTTCAGTACATCAATATCACATGCATTCCCACATCGACATCACGGCTTCTCACATGGCGAATTCCTGGAAAGGGCTCTGGCCGCCAAGCGCATCTCTTTCTGCCATGAGGGTGACCGTTGCCCAGGCGCTGAAATGCTTTTTGATATGAGCAATGAGGAAGTACTTGTTAAACACCTTAGAAATCCTTCTTATAGCCAGGTCTACTTAGATTATATTAAATTCATAAATAAAATCCTTCTCAATCTGTCTCATTTATATTCAAGCCTAGATAAAGGCCCCTTTTCTCCACAGCTTCTTGTCATATATATTACTTTTTAATCAGGTAAGTTAACATCAAACTAGACTGGAACAGAAGCAAGCAAACAAGAGCAAAGGAGAGTGACTAATTTCAGTTGATCTGATGTCCAAACAAGATGTTTGGACTGAGCATTTTGGGGTCTCAGATTTGTGAGATCAATCACCATGCTTTCTCACTAGCCTGCCTCATCTGCAATCTGTCTCCCCACATGAGGAATTTAACGTCCTCCGAGAGTGAAGAATGGCTTCCGGAACCCTCAGAATAAGATTAAAATAGGGTGAGGCAGAGAGGTGGACTTTGTGGTTCATCTACTTCGACGTTCGCTGTCAGAAGGTGCTGCAAGGGGACTGGGGACCATGGCCTGGGGGGCTCCTGACCTTGAGGGCCCCAGATCCCATTTTGCCAGGGAAACACAAGGGTAGACAGCTGCTCCGGGCGTGTCTGTGTATATGTAAATAGCCATACCCTTTACTCAGAACACTGAGAGCAATCTGGCCATCTGCCACAAATTTAGCGTGTGCCTCCACTCCACGGTCCGCCTCGCAGATGGACAGAAGGAAAATCTCCTGGACTCAAGCACGCAGACAATCCCACGACTGAATGTCTGAGTCTTTGAGGTTTTCCCATTACATTATTACAATAAATAGAAAACACAGTTCAAATTAAATCCTGTCTTATTGTTCCATTGTTCAAAATGGGGTAGAAAATGCCAAAGCATTATTAACAAGACAACGTTGGAAATGCCCAAACAATGGGACAGCCAGACCCCTTTTCTCTCTCTCCTCCAAAGCTGTTCTATAAACACATCCAATAACCCTCCCTCTCAGATCCAAATCAGCAGCCCATTGAAAAAGTCCCTACTTCAGATCCCAGAGACAAAAGTGGATAGCCAAGTATAGTCCCAAATAAATTCTATTATTCTCCCCCTGCTTCCCCTCCCTTCCCACCAACCTCATAGCTTTGCTCTGAACTTTTCTTTCACTGGATTCTCAGCACTGCTGCCTTGTTTCCATAGAAGCACAGAAGTCAAAACTTAAAAACACTTTGCCTGATTTTTCCCTTCACACAATCCCCCAAGGGCAAAATGTTACCAAATTCCTACTCTTAGATCCGCAACAGACTTTTCTGTTGGGAATCAGGCCTAAGTACAGAATCACATATGACTGTGGAGTCCCGTCACACACATCGGAGAACTGGAGTGGGTTTGGCAGGTACAAGACAGCTGCAGTAACATTTTCTCCTTCCAAAAGAGCTTTCATCACTCTGCTTAGCTCTCATTTCCTGCTCAGGATTAGAAACCTCAAGTTCATGTATATTTCTAAGCACTCTCCTGATATGTTCTATCTATCACTAATAATGCATCACATACCCCAGGCCAGGAAGCACTCAAAAAGACGGATGGGGCAGAAGACAGGGAAGAGAAGGCAATTTCCCTGAGAACTGGTGTGGTGGTTTAGAACTATATGTACCCCAGAAAAATATCTTAAAATTAAGCTATTCCTGTGGGTGTGAACCCATTGTAAATAGGGTCTTCTGATGGGGCTACTTCAGTTAAGTTGTGAGCCACCTCATTCTGGATGGGTCTTTATCCTATTAGTGTAGTCCCTAATAAACAGAATGAGATGAGAGAGAGAGAGAGAGAGAGAGCGCAAGCGCACTATGAAAGCAAAAAGTTGAAATCATTGAAACCTGGAAGAGAAGGTAGAAACCAAAAGATGCTGCCATGTGCCCTGCCACATGGCAGAGGAGCCAAGGATCACCAGCAACTGGTCTTCAGGAAAAAAACATCACCCTGCTGACGCCTTGATTGGGACATTTCCCCAGCCTCAAAACTGTAAGCTCATAAATTCCCATTGTTTAAGCCAACCCATTTCATGGTATTTGCTGGAGCAGCCTAGGAAACTAAAACAGCTGGTCTTGCCTGTGTCACTATATGGTCTTAGGGGAAGGCTCAAGTTGCAGTGCCCAGAACAAGTGACCAGGAAACCAATTGTTTGGGATACAGCAATGAATCTTGGAGGATTGACTTCCTGTGACCCATTTGTAGGCCTTCCTTTCCTTCCTCCAGACCAAAAACTTCCTGTCCTCTATACTGTTCCTTCAGGTTTGCTTTGACTACTAAGATGATAAATTAGCCTATAAAACAGGACATTTATATAGCTCAGGTTACATCCTAAAACCTGCCATATCTTAGCACTAAAAATGTTGCCTAATGGTAGAAATGTTGAGCACTGAGAGCTACCTTGTAGGGTAAACATTTAGGAACGCAAAGTGATGGTCACTGACCATCAATTACCCTATGAGCTCTTGTGTTTGTTCTTAAGCAATAGAGTCAGCAATATGAAATTGATTTTTCACAAATCTTCACATTGCATCAATTTCCCATGATGGACGGGAATGATAACACTCTAGGAGGCATATCAAATAGATAGACAACAGAGACAAGAAAATGTCCCAGACCTTTCCATTTCCTGGTCTAGATTCTGAGGATGTGGGTGCATCTCATGGTCAACAATGAATCCTTACTGCTAGATCAGCCCATGAGGGCAACTGGCTCCATGGACTGTGCTCCACCAACAGGGAGCAGCTTCACACACAAAAGAAAGGCACGTTATCATGAGCTTTCCAATTTCAAAACTATCATATTTTGCTCTCCATTCTGGTCTGAAAAGCAGCACTGTGTGGAATCATGATCAGACCATAATGATCACTTCTCTAAGCATCGTTTTAAGGGATTCTCCAGACACACTTGAGTGAGCTGGATTTAATTTAAGCCCTTTGCTAGCTACGGATTCTATCAGTCAAGCTTGGTGAAAATTATGACTTCAAGGATCTAGCTTCCCTAAGGAGCCCAGAGCACTAATGTTCTCCACGTCCTACATGCTTCCAGCCGGAGGGAGGCTTTGGATAAATCGAACCCTGCATTTCAGGCTAACCCTGCATTGCTGGCACCTTCCTTTGACCATCAACATGTCCTCTTTCCACCCATATTTCACTCTGTGACAAGCAATGGATTCCAGAGTGCCTCCTAGGACCACACACCCAACTTTCTAAGCACATTCCATTCAACTCTGAAAAGCAACTTTCTTGTCTGCATGCAGAGAGGAATGAAGAAATTGAAAGGATCCATATCCCGTCCCTACAGTGTTTTATAAAAATCATCTTTGACACCTCCAAAGAAGGTTATTCTGGCTAATGTGTGCTGGCCTGATTCTTTGATTCATTAACAGTGGGACAGAGTGGGAATTATGGTTGTGCAGAGGAGACAGATTTTCAACCCCTTTATTTTCTTGAAGCTATTTCCTGTCATAGTGTGAATGGAATTTTAAAAATGATATCGAAAGAACAGCAGGAAAATAATGTAAATCCAGTGCTGGGAAATTCTTCCCTCCAGGCACCATTCAAAAGCCAAACTCATCTGAGAGAAGTTCCAGGGGGTTGGAACAGTTGAGAGGGCACTTTCTTTGCCTTGCCCAGTTGCATCAAGGAAGGAGCCAACAATGAGGAATGAGACTGTGCTGAGAGCAGGGAGCTGTGAGTCAGCCTTGGAGATACCCACTGAAAACAAGCATTCAGTCTTCTGGAGATGAACTCTGGAGGCGTATGTAGGTGGCTCTCATGTTTCAGATGCTTTCAGAGTATTTTGTCATGTCATTTGTTCCATTAAGGTTTATTTAAAGGGAAAAAAAAAAAAATCCCAGAAGCTAATGTCAACAGCTAAGAAGATTTTGTAAATACCATTTCTCCCACTCCAAGTGGCGTTGCCCACATCAACACTTACCCACAGGCTGGTAATGCTCATGAAAGAAATTATGAGAAAACTATGGTCAAAAGTTCCTATTATTTCAGGAAGCTTTTACCAAACATCTACTTCTATTTTCTACTTCTGAATACAAGGAGCCACGACAATACTTTTAAGTGCAAGCCCTGTTCTGAAATGGATGAGTGGTATCCATAAACAAAGAAGCAAGTGGACACCAAAGCATAAATGTGACATGACCACAGTATTTCTGCAAAAGAAATACTTTCTCACCTTATATGATCGGTGTGCCTGCATCTTCAGCCACTTAGGGAAAGTCTGCATTGCTTAAATCAACCTTCACCCCAAAAGGGGTATAAAACCCTTAAATAACAATAAGAACAAAAAGTTCCTTTAGAGATGGGATGATTGTAGTAAGACAGGAAACAACCAAAGATGAAAAAGGGGTTGCGTGAAATGGTCATCTTTTAGATAACTCTTAGATTGAAAAAGAGTTTTTATATTTCCCCTACCCTAAAATCATAGTGTTATACGCCTTCTCCACTATGTCAGCAGAATGCATTGAAGGTGGTGAAAAGTTTTTGATTGTCTTTTTTTTTGGATTTTTACAGCAGAAGTAAAGAATGGAGATGTGTAACCAGAGCAGTAGAAATGTGATTTGATGAGCAATGCATAGTTGGGGAAGGAAAGCTCTGCTCCTGGAGCTCAATTCAGAGGAAACCCAGTGGCTGTTTTTCCACCAAGGCCATAACAAGAAGAGTCACAAAGGGCTTAGTGTTCCTATCTCATCCTGGGGATGATATTGAAGCCATCTCTAGTGTGGGACTGGTTCAAATGAGCTGGGGCAATCTTTCAAAATAAGTAGAGGTTCATAATTCAAATCATAAAAACAAGGTATGACCCATTCTGTTCCTTCCCTTTCCTGAATTATTTAGTCCTGGCACTCTTAGGTTGGGAGAGCAGTGGATGGAGATGGTGGCTTCAGTGGCCCTGAGTGGGTTGAAGAAGCCAAAGAGGGTGAGGAGGGCAGCTGCATAGAAGGGCCCCTGCAAGGGGTGTCAGAGCTCAACAGGGTGAGGAAGGTGTCCACAGAGCGGGGCCACAGCTGTAATAAAACCCAAATTGGAGCCAGAGTAAGACAAGGGGACATCCATGCAGGGATGGCTTAGATAGGGGCTGCGTACAGACAGAGGGATTGATCAAAGAAGAAAGCCCACTAAGGATACTGGGATTTGAGTTTCTCACTGTCAGAGAAGGTAGTCACAAACATGGAAAGAGAGAAAACTAGAATGAACTCCATGGAATTGGATTGGAATTGGAGGTATTGTGAGAATTTGGGGTTTTCAAAACAGATAGATGGATGGATAGATAGATAGATTAGATAGATAGATAGAGAAATAGAGATAGATATAAATAAATATAGAGGTGAACGTGTGTATTTGCATGTACATACCCATATACTCTACACACATTGTTATGGGTTGAATTGTGTCCTCCCAAAAAAAAGACATTGAAGTCCTACCCCCTCAGAGTGTGACCTTATTTGGAAATAAGGTTGTTGCAGATGAAATTAAAGTAAGATGAGGCCACTCTGGAGTAGGGTGGGCCCTCAATCCGATGAGAAGAGATAGACACAGAGAGAAGATGGCCATGTGAAGATTGAGGCAGGGATTGGAGTTACGCTGGCACAATCCAAAGAACACCAAGGAGCACTAGCAAACCACCAGAGGCTAGGAAGAGGCAAGGAAGGATTCTGCCCTACAGATTTCAGATTTCAAAGGCAGCATGGTCTTGCTGGCATCTTGATTTCAGACTTCTAACCTCCATAACTGTGTGACAATAAATTTATCTTGCTTTAAGCCACTCAGTCTGTGATGCTTAGGAAACTGAGACACACATATACACCCTGTCTCTGTCTACTGGGAAAGCCTGGGAGCAGCAGACTTCAAATAGAAATGAGCACACCTAGCACCCAGATACTGGCTTCTAAATACCATTCTCCACTAAAAGAAACCACAGCTCCTTGGAGAAATGGATAATTCCATGGCTAGGACAGAAAAAGTAAGAAAGAATCCAGAACATCTTATTGTGTCAGAAAACAAGGAAGTCTTCAAACAATGATTGGGGGCATCTCAAAAGTCCCAGAAGCCAGCTATGAGAGACTCCCACAGGCCAAATCTAGGACAGTCAGAGAATCAAAATAAATAATAGTAGAGGGCTTGGGACTCCCAGGAAAGATGGTGGAGTAGGGAGCTCCAGGACTCAGTCCTTCCACCAAAACAACTATTAAACCAGCAGGAACTGACCAAAACAATTATTTTGCAACTCCAGAGGCCAGAAGAACACTGTACAGTATCCATGGAAGAGCAGGAGGAAGAGGCTGATAAATTATAATAAAGAACAGAAACAGCTCTCTCCGCACTTCAGCTACTGGAGTCCATCCTCCACTCTTGCGGCAGGCTGCCAAGGGGTCCAGCCCCTGGCTAACTCACTGGTGACAGAAAGGAACTCAAAAATCCTCTTCCCTATGAACAGGGGTGTGCATGGCTAATCAGTGATCATAGCTTTCATTAGCAACTTTGGATCGCAGGGGCCCAGCTCTGAGGACTGCCATTGTCTCAACCTACCCAGACAAGATGAAGGCAGTGGCAACCATTGTTTCAATCCTGGTGCACAATTAGCTTGATTTGCTGGGCAGGCCAGGAAAACTCAGCTTGGGGAGCTGTCAGAGAAGATCTTGGTGCTCCTCCTGATCCCCTCCCCGGGCACGATGGAGCCAATCTGCACCCCCTTCACTGGTTCCTGGCCCTGTTTTGACTGGGAAAGACTGATTTGGGAAAGTCCTCTCCAGGGCACCCCTCCTCCCAGAATTTTCCCTCCAGGAAAAAGCAGCTTGAAACAATGAAAGGAGTATAAAAACTATAGAAAAAGACAGTCTGAGACAAAGGTCTGCTAGCTTCAAACATCCAGGAGAGGGAGATCTGTCTCCTGGGAAACAGAAGGAACAAATAAACTTATGTAAATAGGGGAACTTCAAAACAGCTAACAAGCAAAATCCCAGGACAAGACAGGGGCCCAGAAAGACAGCAAAAACCTTGCACACTGCATTTGTCTTGCGCAGACCATCCTGATAGGAGGGCTGAAGCACAAGAAAACTTCTGTCTTTTCAACACCTGGTTACAAAACCAAGAAGCAGACATCTCAGGGAATAAATCCCAGGGCTAACATTTTAAAATATTAAAATGTACAGTGTGCAACAGAAGAATACAAGACAAACAAAGCAAGAGGAAATGATGGCCCATCCAAAGGAAGAGGATAAAAATCCAGAAAACACCAACAAAGAAGACCAGAATGTGGACATACGGAACAAGCCTTTAAAAAAATGATCTTAATAATTCTCAAGAAGATGAAGGAAAATACAGGGAAAGAACTAAAAGATATCAGAAAAACAATGAATAAGCAATGTCTGAATCTAAGTAAGCAGAAATTTTATCAAAGAACCAAACAGAACTACTGGAGTTGAAGACCACAATAACCGAAATGAAAAATGCCCAGGGCAGATTGGAGCTGGCAGAAGAAATAGTGAGCGAAATTGAAGACAAGACACTTGAAATGAGTCAGACTGAGGAGTAGAAAGAAAAAAGAAATATTAAAAGCAAAATAAGCCTGAAATACCTCTGGTGCACCATCAAGTGCACCAATATATGCATTATGGGAGTCCCAGAAGAAGAGAGAAAGAGGAAAAAGGACTAGTCAAATAAATAATGACAGAGAACTTCCCAAACTTAGCAAAAGACATGAATATACATGTTCCACACGCTCAGAGGACAACAAACAGGATAAAGATGAAGAAAAATATACCACATGATATACTGACCACACTATCCAATGCAAATGATGAGCAGAGAGTTCTGAAAACTTCAAGAGAAAAGCAAAACATGTTATAACAAGGGAGTCCCAATTAGATTTAGTGCTGATTTATCATCAAAAACCATGGAGGCAAGAAGGCAGTGGGTTGAAATACTTAAAGTGCTGAAACCAAGAATTTTATACATGGCAAGACTCTCTTTCAAAAGTGAAGGAGATATTAAGAGATTCATGGATAAACAAAAGCTAAGGAAGCTCATCACCACTAGACCTACCCTACAAGCAATGCTAAAGGGAATTCTTCCAACTAAAAGGAGATGACACTAGACAGTGGTTCAAAGCAGCATAAAGTAATAAAGACCTGTGGTAAAGGTAACCATTTGGGTAATTATAAATGCCAGTTTTATTGTATTGTGTTATTTGATATGTAACTCACTTCTTACTTCCTACAGGTGTTAAAATGCAAATGCACAAAAAGTAATGATAAATCTATGTTTTTGGACATACAATGTACAAAGATATAAGAGGTAACAAGTACAAAAATAAGGTGGGGTGACAGAGGAGTATAGGAAAAGAATATGTGCATGCTACTGAAGTAAAGTTGGTATCAAATTAAATATGATTGTTATATATTTAGGATGTTAAATTTTAACCCCTTAGTAACCACAAGGAAAATATGTGAAAAATATATCCAGATAGAAATATGTATTCACTCAATGGGGTACAACACAACACACACAAAACAAATAAATATTTTAAAAAGGGCATTAATGGAAGTGAGGGACAAAAAAGGTATAAGACTTACAAAGGTTAAATAGCAAAATGGCAGAAGAAAGTCCTATATTATCAGTAGTTACTTAAATGTAAATGGATTAAATTTCCAATCAAAAGGCAGAGATTGGCCCAATAATTTTTTTAAAAAGACAACTATATACTATCTGCAAGAGACTCACCTTAAATTCAAAGATACAAATAGGTTGAGGGTAAAAGGATGGAAAAAAATACATACCTTGCAAGTAGTAACCAAGAGACAGCTGGTGTGGCTATACTAATATCAGATAAAATAGACTTTAAGTCCAAAATAGTTACAAGAGACAAAGATGATCATTATATGTGGTTAGAGGGGACAGTTCAACAGGAAGATGTAACAATTAGAAATGTATATGCACTTAACAGCAGAAAATATATTAAGCAAATACTGACAAATATGAAGGAAGAAATTGATGGTTCTACATTAATAGTAGGAGACTTGAACATATCACTCTCAATAATGAGTAGAACATCTAGTCAGAAGACCAATAAGGAAGTACAGGACTTGAATGATACACTAAACAAACTTAGATCTAACAGATATATATAGAACACTGCATGCAATGAAAACAGAATATACATAGTTCTCAAGTGCACATGGATCATTCTCCAGAATAGACTATATGTTGGGTAACAAAAACTCAATAAACCAAAAAATATTGAAATTGTATATTCCCTAATGGAATGAAGCTAGAAATAAATAACGAAGGGAGAAATGAAAACTCACAAATATGTGGAAATTAAACAACATATTCTTAAACAACCAATAGGTTAAAGAGGAAATAAGAAGCAAAGTTAGGCAATATCTTGAAGAAAATGAAAATGAAAATACAACATACCAAAACTTATGGGTAGTAGTAAAAGCAGTGCTGAAAGGGAACGTTATAGCTCTAAATGCTTACTTTAAAAAAGGAGAAAGACTTCTAATCAGAGACCTAATCTCAGAACTGGAAAACTAGAAAAAGAAGAGCAAACTGAACCCAAAGTAAGCAGAAGGAAGGAAATAACAAAGATGAGAGTGGAGATAAATGAAATTGAAAACAAACATACAAACAAAAAAACAGTAGAGAGAATCAACAAAACCAAAAGTTGGTTCTTTGAAAAGATCAATAAAATTGACAAATCTTTACCTAAACTGTCAAACAAAAGAAGAGAGAGAAACCAAATAATGAAAACCAGAAATGAAAGCAAGACATTATTATTGTCACTGCTTAAATAAAAAGGACTATAAGAAGATACTATGAAAAACTGCATGCCAAAAATTACATAACTTAAATGAAATGCACAAATTATTAGAAACACACAAACTATCTACATCTACTGAAGAAGAAATAGAAGATCTCAACAAACCAATTATTAGTAAAGACATTGAATCAGTAATCAAAAACTGCCCAAAAAAGAGAAGCCCTAAAACAGATGGTTTCACAGGGGAATTCTACCAAACATTCCAAGACTTAATTCCAATTCTGCTCAAACTCTTCCAAAAAACTGAAGAGGAGGCAACACTCCCTAACTCATTCTATGAGGCCAACGTCATTCTCATACCAAAGCTGGATAAAGATACCAAAAGGGAAGAAAACTGCAGACCAATATCTCTTATGAATATAGATGCAAAATCTTCAAAAAAGATATACTAGTACATCAAATCCAATGGAACATTAAAAGCATTATGCACCATGATCAAGTGCGATTTATCCCTGGTATGCAAGGTTGATTCAAGATAAGAAAATCAATTAATGTAATATACCACATTAAAAGAATGAAGAAAAAAAACATGATCATCCCCATTGATGAAAATAAAAAGTGCATTTGACAAAATCCAGCAATCTTTCTTAATAGAAACACTTAGAACACTAGGAATAGAAGGAAACTTCCTCAACATGATAAAGGGGAGTATACGAAAAGCCCACAGTTAACATCCAACTATAATGGTGAAAGACTGATATCTTTCCCTCTAAGATCAGGAACAAGACAAGGATTCCCACTGTAACCCATATTATTCAACATTGTACTGGAAATTATTGCCAGAGCAATTAGTCAAGAAAAAGAAATAAAACACATCCAAATTGGAAAGGAAAAAGTAAAACTTTCCCTATTTGCAGATGATATGATCCTATATATGCAAAATCCTGAAAAATCCACAACAAAGCTCTTAGAGCTAATAAATGAATTCAGCAAAAATCAGTAGTATTTCTATACACAATCAATGAACAATCAGAAGAAGAAATCAAGAAAAAAAATTACATTCACAGAAACAACTAAAATGATCAAATATCTAGGAATAAATCTAACCAAGGATGTAAAGACCTTATACAAAGAAAATTACAAAACATTGCTAAAAGAAATTAAAGAAGACCTAAATAAATGGAAGAACATTCCATGTTCATGGACAGGAAGACTAAATATTACTAAGATGTCAGTACTACCCAAAGTGATTTATAGATTCAATGCAATCCCAAACAAAATTCTAATAACCTTATTTTCAGAAATGGAAAAAACAATCATCAGATTTATACAGAAATGTGTAAGGGGCCCTAAATAGTTAAAGCCATTTTGAAAAAGAAGAAGGAAGTTGGAGGACTCATACTCTCTGAGCTTAAAACTTACTACAAAGCCACAGTAATCAAAACAGCATGGTACTGATTCAAGGACAGAAATATAAGCCAATGGAATAGAATTGAGAGCTCAGAAATCAATCCTCACATTTATGACCAACTGATTTTTGACAAGGTAGTAAAGACCACTCAATTGGGAACAAATGGTGCTGGAAACACTGAATCTCCATTTGCAAAAAAAAAAAAAAAAAAAAAAACCATATACAAAAATCAAATCCAAATGGATTAAAGACCTTAATATAAGAGCTAGAACTATCAAACTTCTAAAAGAAAACATAGGGAAGCATCTTCAAGATCATGTATTAGGCAATGGTTTCTTAGACTTGACACCCAAAGCACAAGCAACAAGAAAAGATAGATGAATGGGACCCCATCAAAATTATAAACTTTTCTACCTCAGAGGACTTTATCATGAAAGTAAAACAACAACCTGTACAATGAGAGAAAATATATGGAAACCACATATCTGATAAAGTTTTAATATCCAGAATGTATAAAGAAATCCTTCAACTTAACAACAAAAAGACAAACAACCCAAATCAAAAATGGGCAAAAGTCTTGAATAGACAACTCGTCAAAGATATGCAAATGGACAGAAAGCACATGAAAGATGCTCAACATCATCAGCCATCAGGGAAATGCAAATCAAAACCTCCTTGAGAAACCTTTTCACACCCATTAGAACAACTGCTATTAAAAAACGGAAACTAGCAAGTGTTGGAGAGAATGTGGTGAAATAGGAACGCTCGTTCATTGCTGGTCACAATGTAAAATGGTGAAGCCGCTGTGGATGACAGTTTGGCAGTTCCGCAGAAAGCTAAGTATAGAACTACCATATGACCCAGCAATCCCACTACAAGGTATATACCCAAAAGACTTGAAAGCAGGGACTTGTACAGATAGTTGCACACTAATATTCACGGCAGCCTTATTCACAGTTGCCCAAGGATGGAAGTAATGCAAGTGTTCTTCAATTGAATGGATAAATAAAATGCAGTATATAAGTACAATGGAATATTATTCAGCTGTAAAAAGGAATGAAGTCCTGACTCATGTGACAACATGGTTGAAACTTGAAGACATCATGTTGACTGAAATAAGCCAGGCACAACAGGATAAATATTGTATGATCTCACTGATTTGAAACAATTAGAATAAACATACTCATAGATCAGAATCTAGACAGGGTGGGGTATGGAATGGGAAGTTAAGGCTTAAAATGTACAGGCCTCCTATTTGGAATGATGGTATGTTTTGGTAATGGAGGATGGTGATAGTACCATAACATTGTGAATGCAATTAACACTATTAAAATATACATCTGAATATGATTAAACTGGGGAAATGTTAGATTTTATATATGGCAACAGAATAAAATTTGAAAAAAAAAAATCCTTAGAACTACACCACACAGTGAACCCTAAGTTAAACCATGGACTTTAATTAATACTACAACTATTTAAATGTGCTATCATCAATTGTAAAATACTCCACACCAATGCAAAGTGTTGGTGGTGGCTGTCATATGGGAATCCTGTCTTTTACACATGATTGTTCTATAAACCCATAACTTCTCTAATAAAGAAAAGAAATAAGTAACAGTAGTAATGATTATTACCCGTTGAATAACAAAGAAAACCATGAGTCCCTACTGATATAAATACATTAATGAATAAATTGGAAGTTTATAGAATGTTTTAGTTTCCTTGTTGCTGAAGCAAATACCATGCAAGGGGTTGTTCAACACCTAAAATTTATTGGCTTGTGGTTTTGAGACTAGGAGAAGTACAAAATCAAGGCATCATAAAGGCAATGCTTTCTCCCAGAAGACGATGGCATTTTGGGGCCTGCAATCATTGGTCCTTGGTTTTCAGTCACATGACAATGCACATGGCAGCATCTTCTGGCTTCTCCTATCTCTTCCAGGTTCCACTGATGTTCAGTTTCTGCTGTTCCCCATGGACTTTTCTCTCCCTGTGACCTTCTCTGTAAGGCCTTCAGTAAAAGGATTACGATCCATCCTGATTCAGCCGGGTCACACCTTAACCGAAGTAACTTCATCAAAGGGTCCCATTTACAAGACACCCACAGAACTGGACCAAGTCTAAGAACGTTTTTCTAGGGTACATAGCTCCAAACTAACACATAGAGTAACTGGATATTTATATAATTTCAAATTTCTCCCCACAAACTCCTTATTAATTACAAAAGGTAAAAGAATAAATTTACTGTGGAGGAGCCTGCCAAGTATCATAATCGAATATCGAAATGAACCTTACTATTAAAAAGACAAATTAAAGTTGTGTGCCATCTAATAGGAGGCATTGAGAACACAGCATCATATCTGGAATATTCCTACCAAAGATACATGATCAAAATCTAATTACTGGGGCACGTCTGACAAACCCAAATTGGGAGACGTCTACATAACAACTGGCCTGTACTTGTAAAACATGTCAAGGTCCTGAGAGCCAAGCAAAGTCTGATAAACTGTTCCAGACTGAGAGACTAAAGCAACAAGACAACGAAACACAATGCATCATTCTGGACTGGATCCTTTTACTATCAAGACCATTATTGTGGGAAACTGGTAAAACTTGAATGGGGTCTGAGAATTAGATTGAAGAAATGTATCATTGTTGATATCCTAATTTTGATGGTTGCATTTCAGTTATGTAGGAAAATGTCCTTGTCTGTAAGAGACACACACTGAAGTATTCAGCAATAGTGGGACATCAGGTCTGCAACTTACTCTCATGTGTTTCCAGAAGAAAAATAAAAGTATTCCACTTGCAAGTTTTCTGTAAATTTGACATTGTTTCAAAATTTTAAATTTTTAAAAAAGATCATTATAGACCAATAAATTCCACAAAGATTCTGCACAAATGAACACAGCAATGAGGCTTTGTGAATAGTGATTTTAAGCCAACAGGCATAACAGAATTATCTAGGGATTTTTTTCAAAACATGAGCATGCGCACACACACACATACACACAGAGAATCAGCCAAATTTAGCCACTGATACTCACTGAGTGGGCTCCAGTAAGGAGGCATTGATGTCACAGCACAGAACTGGCCTGTGGTTATGTGTGCCTACTACTTTAACGTAAATGAGAGGGTTCAAAAGAAAATTGGGTGAGTATAAAAGCATTTGCTGCTGTCTCTACTCCTTTGATACAGTTCCCAGGTTTACACATAGGATAAGTCCCTCGGTAATCTATATGATTAATTCTAAAAGTTTAGCTCAGAGTAATAGCAGGTATTCAACAAGGTCAGCCATTGTCATTACCACGTGCCAGAAGCTATGCTAAGTGCTTTGACTCCACTGTCCCAAATCTTTACAAGAACGCTGCAAGGCACTAGAAAGGGGGTTCCTACTACTCTCTGAGTGATACCCATCCCAGTGAGGCTCAGAGAGGCTGAGGGTCTTACCCAAGGTCACCTAGCCAGGGCACCTTCTCTCTTCCTGATCCTGGACGGATGCCAGAGCGCCGTCCCTCCCAGGCACTCTTCACTCAGTGGGACAAGACCCTTCATTCCCATGGTAGGAAAGACCTAGAAGGAAAAGAGGAGAAACAGGGAAGGATTTTCAGTCTCCCAAGAGACAGAAAGAAATCTCCACCAGAGCACTTCTGAATAGAGGGTAGGTAATTCAATGTCAAGACACATCGTCACTATCCCAACCCAGGAAGGAAATGGGAAGTTGTAGCCCTTCCCTTCCCTGCTGATGGGACCATCCGCTGTCCCTGTGGCAGGGAAGAGCAGCACAGCCACCAGCACCACTCGACTGGCTCAGAATCTGAGTCTTTCCTAACTCAGATGTTTGCTGGCTCTGCTCCTGGCCAAGTTAGATGCACCCTCCCTTTCCCCTAACTCCTGCCATCAGCCTCAACCACTGCCTGGACTCCAGAGTAAACACCATGGGACAGAATGTGAGCCCTCACCTCATCTGGCTTCTTGATCCAAGCAGATGGCCATTTGCAAGCCTCAACACACATGGTCTTTATATAGCACCTGAGCACTGCTAAACAGCTAGGTTAACTTGTTTGCAACTTCTGAGACTTACTTATACTTACATTAGCTCTCAGCAAATTTCCAAATGGCAATCCCTATGGCTATTGTTTAAAAGACACATGTCAACTGGATACACCTAGATTTTAGCCGCTATCCTCATTCCCTGATTTGATAGACAAGCAAATACCTTGGACAAAAGCAATGCTATTTAGATCAGCTCAGGTGTTAGAAGACCCTATAAAGTAAGGAGAAAGAAATATAGAGGGGGTTATGGTAGTGTAAAATGGGCAGACATGCAAAAATTTAAGAGAGGCAAAATGGACTCAGCTTCAACAATGACCTCCCAGAGGCGAGTGGTACAATCCATTCATACATTCAACAAACGTTTATTGAGAATCTGCTGAATAGCAGGCACTGGTCTAGGTTCTGAGTACCCAGAGGTGAACATGACAAACAAAAACCCTGTCCTTAGGGCTCATCAATTACCATGAGCTCAACAAATGGTCATCTGCTCATACGCTATTCAAAGCACAGAGATGATGGAGGTCATTCATTCCAGCTCTTTCAGTCCCATCTCCATCCAGCTCCTTAGCTTTTTGTTTAGGCTTTGGGACCACCCGTGAGTACCTCCTCCAGTGAATACAAAAGGGAAAAGTGTGAAACTCTCATCTTGCTTTCTCTCAATCAACAATACAGAAGTCAGGAGTTACTGATGGTGAATTCTATTCCAAAGAGGTGTGTAATGATACCAGATATATAAAGCATTAGGGGATATTTTCATGAAGAACAGCTACAGAAGAGCTATATAGGACCATTAATTGAAAAATAGGCAGTCTTGTTTGCTCTATATGACTATGATCGCCACCTAAATGTAAATCTTTATTTATCCTGAAAAGCAAAACTAAAATCATTCTCCATTCTGCAGTCTGAATGGAATAAAACCATCACCAGCTGGTTCCCATGGTCAATTAGCTGGCCAGTCTGTATCTTCTCTGGGTGCAGGGAGGCAGCTCTCAATGAATTCCACTATTTTTATGGCAAAGACAAACTTCTAGAGTTGTCTGGGATTTATTTCAGGCCCTATTTATGATGGGAAAGTAAAGCCTCCCTATTTGTACAAGCCACAGTGTGTTTACAGAGAGATTCTCAATCTACTGCCAACTGGATAACATGGGACTGGCCTAGTTTGGAAGCGAATCTTAATTAGTAAGTAACACAAGGAAAAATCCCACTTGGATTAAAACTTCATGTTCCAAAAGTTTTCATCTCAACATCCCTAAGGCTTATGGATGACTGTTTCTGGGAGGTTCTACCGAAGAGGAAGGAAGAGATTCCAAGATCATATATTTATCTCATTATATCAGTCAAAAACTCAAACCAATGCCAAATTCACAAGTTGGAACACGAAAATGAGTCCACATGTTTATGTGGACTGTTTAGTGTTGATCCAGGGTCTTGGATTTCCTTGAAAGGTCCTTCTGTCCTAGAGAAGGTCCTTCTGTACCTCAGCTGTTTGCCTGTCCAGGCCAAAGGGTCAGTTCTACAAACTGGGTGGTGGAAGGGCATCTTCTATTAAAACTACTTATCTGCTTTCTGGGTCAGTAATTCTCCAACATTAATGTGCATATGAACCACCTGGGAATATTGCTAAAATTCAGATTTTGTTTCAGGAGGCCTGGGGTGAGGTCTGAGAACCTATATTCCTAAGAAGCCCCCACATAATGCTGCTGCTCTGGGTCCGTGGCCCACATTCTGCTTCTAGGTTCTAGGTGATGATTTTGCATCTGAAAAGTCAATACCACCTCACTCAAAGGGGGCTCCCAAGCATGTTGGGAGGTGGTGTGGTGCTGGAGAACAGAGTAGTGAGATCGAGGAGCCTAGAAGAGAAATGTACATGGTTTCTGAAGTCTTAGCCTACACATGGTGCCTTCCAACCTTTCATGAGATGTGCCCCAAAAGATGCCACTTCATACTCAGCAGCACCACTTCCCAAGTCATTTCCCCCACCCAAATCTGATGGGTTTTCTTAAATCTGTTGCTGCTGGAGGATGCAGATTCTCATTTGTGGCTTAGGTTTACTATTTAAAATCTTACTTTTGGGACTTTCTTTACTGGTACAAACTTGCTGATTTGCCTTCCTCCTCCTCCCAGGTGGTCTGCGTTGAGGTAAGGACCTCACCTATCCCCAGTTTAGAATATTCCTCACCTAAGATTTGGGAACTGCTGGTCTCTGTTGTTCCAGAAGGTTTCCAGTATCCTTTCTGTTCCCCAGATGCCAGTTACTTGCAGAAAGCTGCTTGGTCAGCCCTGAGAATGACCTGAGTTTATACCAGAAGGAACCCCCTTTTCAGCCCCACCCCTCATTCTCCTCCCCACATCTAACTATTTATCCAACTAAAAGATGAATCTTTTCAAATAAATGTGTTTCCTGAGTGGAAGCAAGGATTAAGATGGAGGAACTTGATTAAATTAAAAACAAAATGATCTGAAAATAAAAAGAAAAAAAATCTAAAACAATTGTTTCGTAAATTCAATGAAAGAGTAAAATGTGAAACTGCTGACTGATGTTGGTTTGGAGATCTGCTTACATGGAATCCTCATCAGGCTTTCTGCGTTACCGACATTTCTGGGGCACAAGGAGATAATTCCAGTTGTGAGGAGATGGACCTGAGGTGCAGCTGTAAACACTTAATTACCTTGCCAATTGAGATGGCTCCTCTCTTGACACTCCAGTTTTTATTAAATCCCAAAAGTTTTTTTCCATCTGTGAGAAAGCCTGGTATGGGAAAGAAAACAGACCCAGGTTCAATGTGAAATGTTTTCTGTGCTATTGAACCTTGCTACTCAATGTGTGCTTTGGGGACCAGCAGCAGGGGGTCAGCTGGGAGCTTGTTAAAAAAGCACACTCTCTGGCCCCATCCCAGACCTACTGAATTCAGCATCCGCATTTTAACAATCTCATCACGTGACTTGTATATGCATTAAATTTTGAGAAGTACTGCTGTAGAGTTCCAGTGTTTATGTAATACAGAGTTTTGACAACTCTCATTTCAGGCAAATTTGCTTGCTTAAGGAGCCAGTCCTGGAATTTCAAATGAACTGGCCATGTAGATTGCAATTCCATCCCACAATCCTAGACTAGGAGATAAGACTCAAAGGTATTCCCCTATAGCTTTTTCTAAAGAAAAGAAGGTGAGTTTTTTTTTAACATGCATGGAGGTTCTCATGTGTCTTTAAACGTATTTTCTAGGACAGACTAAAATACGTTCACAAATTCTACTAGATGGACCATAATTAATGGATCATGTTTTATCATACTTCATATTTCATTTGTGGCATGATGCCCAAGTGACAAAGATTCAAAGCATGGACTTTGTTCTGTGTCACAGAGCAAAAGGCTAAGTAAAATACCTCTTCCACATGACTGCCTCTAGTCTCTTATTCCAACACTCTTTCTCTCCTGCTGACCACTACTGAAGCATATCTCCCATCAGTGATTTCCCTGCTCCAAATTAGTAACAGAAGTGGCTTCCTATATTGAAAAATGGTAAGCTAGATTATTTAGACCAATCTTCTTGCTGAAAGCAACAAAAATTTGCTGACTAAAAAAAAAGATACTCTCTTCCTAAAGAACTGACAGGGAATCTCCATCCCAAAAAGGCAAGCAAGCACAGAAGCACTTTTGCCCTGAGAGCATTTAACCATCTGGATAAATATGAATTTTCATTTTGATAACTGGATGATGGAGGAGGAAACAAATCATAATGCAGAGTTTTCAAAGGGTGGGGTGACAGTCATATTAGCTGGCACCCAAAAGGGGTTCTCTCTTAGGGTAATGATGAAACCAAAGTAATCAGGCTTTCATAAAGATTTGCAATCAGGTTCATATTACCTCAGTGGCCCAAGAAACCTTAAGCCATACACTTGGCTTATAAAGTGTCTGAGACTGGAAATACCTCCAAGTCCTTCACAGTAGCAAACCTAAACCAGCTGTGAAGAAGGTACATTTATGCTAGAGCACAAATTATTTGTACAAATAATTTTTAAAATACAATAACTAGCACTGAGTCTAAGATAACCAGTCAAGCAAGAAATCAAGACACTATAAGCAGGACCCATCAGAAGCAAGATGCAGCAGAAAATGTCACATACTGGAATTATCAGACAATAATTATCAACATAGCATTCCTGATATTAAAGGAAACCAAAGGCAAGCTTGAAAATACATGAAAGGAAGAGGAAACTGTAAAAAATGGCATTATATATTAGAAAATAATGCCAAATAAAATTTCTAGAAATGAAAAATATAAAAACCCAAATTAAAACCCAGTTATCAGGTATAACAGCATATTATACAGAGAAAAAATGAGAATTAGGGAACTAGTAAATATACATCAAAATAAATTATCCAGAATGCAGCACAGAGGAAAAAAAAAACAATAGAAAATAAAGAAGAAAGTTTGAGAGGCATAGAGAACAGATTGATAATATCTAACATACATTTTATCTGATGTTCCAAAAGGGAGAAGAACCAATATTAGAAGAAATTATTGAGAATTTTCCAGAATTGATGAAAGATGCTGTATTGGTTTGGATATATTATGTCTCCAAAACGCCGTGTTCTTTATTACAATCTTATGGGGGCAGAGGTATTAGTGGTGATTAGGTTGGAATCTTTGGATTATGTTGTTTCCATGGAGATGTGACCAATCCAACTGTGGGTAATAACTTTGATTAGATTATTTCCATGGAGGTGTGGCCCCACCCATTCAGCATGAGTCTTGATTAGTTTATCTGAGCCCTATAAGAGCTGAGACAGAAGGAGCTCAGTGCTTCAGCCAAGAGAGACATTTTGAAGATGGCCATTGAAAGTAGGCTTTTGCTGCTCTGGAGTTTGCCTGGGAGAAACTAAGAGAATACCCCCAGACACCTAGAGAAAAATGTCCAGGGAGAAAGCCATTGTGAAACACAACCCAGGACCAAAGGACCAGCAGATGCCAGCCACATGCCTTCCAAGCTAACAGAGGGTTTCTACATGCATTGGCCATCCTTCAGTGAAAGTACCCTATTGTTGATGCCTAACCTTGGACACTTTATGGCCTTAAGACTGTAACTTTGTAACCAAATAAACCCCTTTATAAAAGCCAATCCATTTCTGGTGTTTTGCATAAATGGCAGTATTAGCAAACTGGAATAGATGCCAAATTACAGATTGCAGGAGTACAATGAATCCCAAGTACAGTACATAAAAAGACTAACACCTCCATACATCATAGTGAAAATGCAGAAAATCAAAGATGAGAAAATCTAAAAACAATAAGAAGAAAAAGAGCACAGTTAGACTGACAGCTGACTTCTCCAAAGCAAAACTAAAAGCTGGAAGATGATGGGAGAATAACATATTGCATGTACTGACAAAAATTACTGCCAATATAGATGCAAAAATCTTCCAAGAATGAAGGTGAAATAAGAACTAAAGGCTTGTTACCAGCGGACCCTCACTAAAAGAAATTCTAAAGCACTACTTCTCAACTCTCTGTGGTAGAGAACCAGGTTTTTGTTCTTGTATATATTATTTCAATTTCCTATCTGTCATGGACCTGTATCTTTAGTTTATACCCTATTAAACAAGTCAAGTGCACTGATCATGCACTTGGATGTTTCAACCATGTTACTTTCTGTATTTACCTTGCAGTGAGCAGCTAACTAGCAGTTTGTAGACTGGCAACTGGTCCAGGGATCACATGGCAAGCGGCACAATTCTGAAGGGTACACCTTAGGCAGAAGGATAGTGATCGCATATGGGTAGACTGGTAAACCAAAAAGAATAATGAAAAAAGAAAGTGGTGGATTTTCTTGAGGACACACCAGTAAGGAACCTGAATGTCAAGTTTGACACTGGAGCAATTTCACATCTTCCTTTAAGTTAAGTGAACCAAGTTAGCTGGTGTGATGCATTAAAGCAGCTTTGCAGCCCAGTGTATTCTATGTGGCAGGAAAGAGTGAATATCATTCTAAAACAGAAATGTTCTCTTCTCTTTTTAAATTAAATACATTGTATAATAATGAATAATATTTTAGGGATTATTACATTTCCACGATGATATATAGGTCATGGAGAAACCACTTGAGAAAATTGTCCAAAAAAAATCTACTAAAACAGAAATGAAAAATCAACTATACTTCCTCTCTATTATTATGAACAAAGAATTAATACAAACTTTGGCTATAGTGATATGTTATGGAGTTCCCAGGTAGAAATTCAGCAGGGACATGGAAGTTACAGAAGCAATGCTCTTACTTTGATTGCTTTAATCAAAGTGTCACAATATAAAAGAAACATTTAGAACCCAAGTCTAGTGATACTCAAAAAATTGAGAGCTTAAAAAATTCCCACTGTTGATGCATGAAGAATTTATTCTACCAACCAAATCAGAAACTGGTATGCAAATATTTCATGTTCTTTATAAAAGTATACCAAAGAAATCTGTGTTTGGTTCTCATTTTTTTCTTTCCCCCCCTTAACTAATTAATTTATGTATTCCCTTTTACTCCCATACCCCACTCTTAGGTCCCTACTCCCTATGCAAAATCATTTTATGTTTATTCTTACATAAAATATGTATTCTTACAAAATGCATATTGTTTTGTGCAAAGGTATTTTATTATATATAAGTGGTGTATGTTGTATATTTTTAAAATATATACACATTTTATATGCACAAATAAAAATATTTGATGACTTCTTATTTTATTGACTCTCAAAATTACAGAAATGAAATTGATTTTTGAAGTCAAATCCATCATTCTTCCCAGGATGGCTCTGCCCATGTCAGACAGGCTGGATGTCCAGGCTAACTAAAGCACTCTTAGCAACAGGAATCTCAGAACTTATAAGGGATCAATTCCATAGTGTTTCTAAATCAAAACCACGGGAGGCCTCTTCCTTCTCCTGGGCTGACATGCCCCCTACCCTGCCACCCCTCCAATTAACTCGGCATCTCGGCTGTGCACCATCTACAAGGGGATTACAAACCCACCATGCTTTTATGTGGTCAGTGCACCAGGCGCCACGGCAGCATCCCAACACAGTGGACACCTTGGCAGGCACCATTCTGCAATCTAGTTTCCCAAGATGAGATTTAGGGATTGGATTTTTAAAGACCTAATGACTGGCATCTTTATTAACTCAGCTTCCATCAGGTCATTTCCTTATTCAGAAATCATCAGCAGGTCCTTCGCATCTGTTGCATTATGCTTGACTTCCTCTGCCCAGCATTCAGGGGCATTTCTAGCCTGGCCTCTTACACAAGGACACCTCTTTTTTACTCTCCCCAACACATACCTGCCACTAGAAGCAGGTGCTGTCTTCGCTCTCACGTGCATACTTTGCTTGCTCCTGTCTTTGCTGCTTCACTCACCTTGCTCCTTTCTCTGGACATCTCTTCCTCCCTCTCCTCTGAGACCTGACGCAACTTCCACTTCCTCTGTGAAGCATTAGAGACACACAACAAGGGAGGAAAGAAGTACATGGTGAAAAGCAACTGAGGGAAAATACAATGGATGATCACAGGTATCTAATGTAGGGCCATGACTGTCTTGGTTGCAAGCAACTGATTCCCACTTTAGTTAACTTAAGTTGTCAAGGAATTTAATATAAGGCTGTGCCCGTTTGTATATATTATGTTCCCCCAGAAAAAGCCATATTCTTTAATGCAATCTTGTGGGGGCAGATGGATTAACCTTTTTGATTAGGGTGTGACCTCTTGATTTAATTTTTCCATGGAGATTTGACCCCACCCATTCAGGGTGGGTCTTGATTAGTTTACTGGAGTCCTTTTTAAAGAGCTGACACAGGCCCCAATGCTTGCTAATGCTTTGAGATAACAGCCCAGAGTTTGCTCTGGAAAAGCTAAGAGAGGACAAAATCCCCCAAGAGAAGCTGAGAGAGACATTTTGGAGGGAAGCTAAGAGCTGACACTGATGCTGACACTTGGAGAAGCTTGAAGAAATTTGGAGATGCTAGCCCAGAGTTTGCTCCAGAGAAACTACAAGAGGATCCCCAGATGCTTAAATGCACAGGAGCTGAAGAAGCTAAGAGAGACAAGCCCAGAGACATTTTGGAGAAAGCCATTTTGAAACCAGAACCCAGGAGCAAAGGATCAGCAGACACCAGCCATGTACCTTCCTAGCTGACAGAGGTGTTCCAGATGCCATCAGCCTTTCTTCAGTGAAGGTACCTTCGTGTTGAAGCCTTAGTTTGGACACTTTAATGGCCACAGAACTGTAAATTTGTAACATAATAAATCCCCTTTATAAAAGTCATTCCATTTCTGGTATTTTGCATGATGGCAGCATTAGCGAACCAGAACAAAGGCTATCAGGTCTGTCTTAGTTTGCTAGGGTTGCTATAACAAATACCATACACTGATTGGCTTAAACAACAGGAATTTACTGTCTCACGGCTCTGGAGGCTGTAAGTCCAACATCAAGGGGTTGGCAGGGCCATGCTTTCTCTGAAGACTGTAGCAATCTGGTGGTGGCTTGCCAGCAATCCATAGCTCAATCTCGCGCTCTGTCACATGGCCATCTCTCTCGTTCTGTCTTCTATTACTGTGTCCAAATTTCCACTGCTTATGAGGACTCTAGTCATACTGATTAAGGTCCACCCTGATTCAGTCTGCCCTTATCTTAATAGGATCTTCAAAGATCATATTTACAAAAATGAGTCCAATCCATAGGATCAGGGGTGAGGGCTTCAGTGTGTCTTTGTGGGGGGCTTGATTCAGCCCATAACAAAGTAGCTCATAGGATCTCCAGTTAAAAAAGGAAAACAACAACAACAACAACAAACCTAGAGAACTGGGCTTGGCAAATGGGCTAGGAGCTGGAGAGCAAGGAGCAGAGCCAAGGTGAGCCACAGAGTCATCTCCTTGGATGTCACCACCCCCCATAGATACTCAACACCACTGCTGGCCTCTCGGCGAGGGCACCACAGGACTCCTGCCACCACAGCTCATGTTTCAACCCCTCAAAATTCAGAGTCTCAGGCAAGAGCATCTGATTCCCAGGAAAGGGGGAGCGGGAAGAGAGCCCCTGCAACTTCCTCCATTAGAAGTGAGGCCCTTCTTCCCACCCAGGCCCACACAATTGGAAGTTTGGGATTCAGGTAATTAGAAAATTTACTTACTTTTTAATGTAGTTCACACTTCCTAGTCCAATGATACAATATACATTTGGAAAGTTTGTCCAAACAATCTCAAGATTCTTGGCAATAGAGAGAAAGCCAAAGTATCTGCAGCTCATTGAAAACACGATAATTTTATTAAAAAGGAGCTTAAAATTTTATTAATATTTGATGGTTAGAAAACAAGAACAGGGACTATGAGGATAAGGTCTTGTGCTTCTCTTGTGTTTCCTGGCACCCAGATCAGACTGGGCCACATGGAGGGTGTCAGTAAATGTCAGTAGCCTCAACTGCAAAGACGGTTTCATTCATCAATTTTACTTTTCCAACTGGACCCACTTGAAGAGCGTTTTCATTTCAGACCTTTCACATGATTCTTCTCCAGAGCCTAAAGGGTTAAGCTCCACTAGCCATTGCTAGTGAGGGAGATCTCAAGGTCATCCTGTGCAGAGTTCAATGTCACTCTCATGAATATCATTGGAAATGCCTCCTGCCATTCAGAGTGCCGGGTGTTTTTAAGGCCAGAGTTGCTCCCAGCTCTGTCTTGCTCAAACAGTTGTGTCATCTCAGGTCACAGCCAGGACCAGCCCAATAAGCTATTGTTTTTGAAGAGCTGAGTTTGGGAGAGGACTGGGCTCTGGAACTAGATCTTCTCATTGCAGTGGGGCAGCCTCAGAGGACCCCATAACCAACAATGAAGGCCAGCACAGGGTCTGGGGAGCACAGCAGCCATCAGCATCAGTCTCAACAGGAGAAGAGTAGGATGCCACAGGGACTGCTGGTTGCTTAACCAGCCTCTGATCTTCCTTCCTCCTTAGTAACTGAATCCTAACCCATTCACTTCAGCGATGTGCCCAGGTGGAAGCTGACACTTTCCAGACACTCTTGCAGTTAAAACTGGACGAAGGAGATGTAAGTAGAAATCATCAAACGGGATTTCTGGGAAAGCCCTCCACAGATGCTTGCCCTTTCCTATCTTCTTGCTTGGAATATGGACATAATGGCTGGATTCCTGCAGCCATCTTATAATGCTGAAGATACAAGCATCGTCCTTAAAGTCAAAGAGAAAGATTGAAGGATTCTGGGCCCCATCACTCCATGAAGCCACCACAGCAGTCCCGGACTGCTTACCTCCAGGATCTCCTTTATGTGAGGGAATAAACCTCTGATTTGTCAATGCCATGTAAGTGGGTCTTGGTTTACCCAACAATCGCAATGCATAGTATGGACAAAACAGAGCACAAGGACATGTGAGATTCAGAGGTCCAAGAAGGGGAGCAGTTGAAAATGTCAGAGAAGAGGGTCAGCAAGAAGCAGGGCTTTTGCCACCCTCTACATGTAAGGCAGGGCTCTCACTACAGGCCACTGGTCAGGTTGCCAAGATGGAACTTTGTCTAATGAGCTAGACAACATCCGGTTTCCAGAATGTGCACAAAACCAGGACTAGTTTCCAGGAACAAGTAAAAACACAATTATCAGAATCAGATGTCGCCCAAGATCAAAGCTGCATGAGTAGAAAAGGGGAGTTGATGGCAAGTCCTAAAATCCCTCCTGTCTGCAGTCAGAATGGGGTCCAGAAACCAGAGTGAGGACTGGCACATAGGCAGAGGAAAAGTGGCTTCAGCTGCAGGAGGATTGAGGCAGGACGCTGAGGCTGGGGATTAGGCATGGCTATTGAGAGAGGTTACCTCCTACCCCTCTGATGGCGAGAAGCCAGATCCCCACAAAGGGGTCAACTCACAAGATGTCTTCCTACAAGATCCCTCAAACCCCATTCTCATCTGATCCCCCACTTCAAAGGGGCTGGGCAGAGGAGGGAGGCAGAAAGGGGCTCCAAGGCTCAGGAAGGAGAGCCAGTTGGAGGAGGCTGGGAAAGGAGGGGCTGCTGGTTGCACCTGACCCCTGCCCTTGGGGAACCCTGTTCCTCTGGGCATCCGTGTGGTCTTCCTGCTGGAGTTGACTCCCGGGAGGACCACTCTCCCTGAGGGCAGCTGAGCTTTTCCCCGATGCACAAATTAGGCTGCTGCAGTTGCACATAACACTATACCTGATTAAAATGGCTTAAATGCTAAGGGCATCTCTTATTTCACTTAGCAAGAAGTTGCAGTAGTTAGTTTCAGTTTTGGTTAATTCAACAAGACAATAATGTCATCCAGGACTTAAATCTGCCATCCTCAGCTTATTGACTTTCTACCTCAGCTTTGTCCCCCATGGTCCCAAAATGACTGTCCCAGTTCCAAGCATCGTATCTATATTAAAGCCTTTCTCAGATCTTCCCTTGTCACTAATTTGCTGAAACTGGGCCATATGACCTGGCTGCAAGAGAAAATACCAAAGGAACTATTTAGAGTTTTTTCAACTCTTCCATGAGATGTGGTTTCTGCCAGCAAAGAAGGGGATTGGAAATGGATGTTGAATAGACCATCAATGGTGTCTGCCATGGGGATAGCAGGCACTGCTCTAGCTGTTTTTGCAGTCCTGGAAATGCCCAGAGACCTATGCCATGAGAATTTACCCGCATGCTTAAAGAAGTGGGATAGAAAGACTCTGCTGCTTTCCTTTACCCCTATTTGAAGATTTGGCAGTCAAGTGCATTACACTATCCTTGGTAAAGGAGTGGGCATGTGGCCTTAGCATTCAGAAGTAACCTTGGGTGTTACAAGCCACTCAAAAATTTTCCATCAGCCGCCTCCCAACTGTCCCCTGCCCCCCCAATCATGAGCTTTCATCCACCTTCGAACCAAATTGCCTCTAAGTCCCTCCTACACAGAAATGCTGGAGCTGCCACTTACGGCAATTGAACAAATTACTCTCTCCTGATATTTGAAATTCAAACAAAGTAAAATTTTACATGTATATATATGAAATGGTTGAAGCTAATATATTTATATTTAGTTGCTCTGCATATACCCTAGTACATGTCTTTGCAGTGGTTGTTCAAATTTTCCTTCAGATATGTGAGCCACCAAATATCCTTTTAATAAACTCCTTTTCAGATGAAGGTCAGTGGAGTTTCTGTTGCTTGCAATCAAAGAACCCTAGCTGTCACAGACGGAACACCACCTGTGACTCCTGCTAGCAGGGGAGCTGAGAGGGGTTATCACTCCCATTTTTAAAAACACCACTCTAACTCTATCCACCAAAAGATTTCAAGAAGTTGATTTCTAAAGAACTTTCATGTTATCAGGCCATGTTTTTAACACTAAAATCAGCCTATCAAGGCGAGAAACAAAACATTTACCGGAGGTCTCGTTCCAATTGTCACCCTCAACTCGACCTGTGCTTGTATCTGATTTCTTAGTAAACAGGTATGAACCCAATCTTGCAGCCCACCATATCCTTGTGCTAGAAAATTGCAAAGCAAACAATGCAGAAACCTCCTTCTGTCTCTGAGGTAGAAGAACACATTAATTTTATCAGCGCATTCACAGCTAGGATTATTTTCCCCGCTTCTCTCACCTCCCCCTGGAGATTTAGCCAAACAATATCTCTCAATTGTGAGAAACAAAATAGAAAGCAATTGCTATTAGGAATATTAAACTTTAATCTTAGCTTTTTAAATGACACTGGAGTCTTTTCTCCAAAGAGATCTCCAATCAGATGCTCACTCTTTACTACAAAAGAAACCAACACTGCCTCTGTTAAGCAGAGATTATGAGCTAAGGTCCATAATAGACAACTAGCTCTACTGAGGTAACAGGATCTCATTATCCTGCCTCAAACTAATGCACCATTAGAATGATCTGATCACCAGGATCGGCGGTCATTCGGACTAATAACCCATAAAATATCAGCCTATCAGACAAAGTGGGGTTGGGTTATAGGCACGGAGAGCATGCTGCAAGGTTCTGTCACAGACCTGGGCAGGGGACCTTGCATATTCAAGCATAAATCCATGCCTCAGCACCCCAGGAGGAAAATCTGGAAAGACACTTGTGCATTAGAACTTGCCTGTTATGAGAAATGACCTGACTGTTTCTTGGGCAGCATGCTAGTCCCCTGACATCTGCATGGTATAGTATCCTACTATAGCCACTCATCCCAATGTTCAATTAAAGGAGGGTTTCTTAGCAACCAAAACAATATTATTGTGCAGCCAGAGGAAAAGCACCAGAATAGCAGAGAATCCAGATTCCAAGTTCTGAATCAAGATTTCTGGCCAAACACATGCTCTGCCCTTAACTCATAGAGGCCTCCAGGGCCAGCACTCCACCTGGGGCTTTTCTTTCTGGGCTCTGCATCGCTGGCACCCCCAGGAGGGTGGGTGAAGGGTGGGCCACCAGCCTAAAGCACTGGAACAGAGCACGAGGCCCGTCAGTGACCAGGTGGGGTGTAGGAGTCCAGAAGGAGTTGTCCTTAAAGAACCAGCCGTCCCTGCACTGTGGCAGCAGCAATCTGCAGAGCCCAGATTGTGCCGGCACAGTCCCAGGCCTCTCTGTACTTTCCGTTGTTGGGGAGGCACCTTCCTCTTGTGAAGCTTGACATCGTCTCCGGGGGTGTAGCATGATGTCCTAGAGCCCAGCTTGAAGCCTTCCCTCTGGTTGCTGCCAGCCAGGCCCATGACCTTGGGGAAATTTGCTGGGACTGAACTTGAGAATGATTTTTGCCTGGGAGGAGGGACATAGGTCTGGAATTGTGCACCAGGATCTTTGGAGGCTCCTTGTGGGCTCTCCATGGGAAGAAAGGACTGCATGACAACTCACTTCCTTCCCTCTAACCCTCCCCTTCCTCCGCCACTCCAGACTCTAGAGGAAGAAGGAAGTTGGGTTCACTCACTCTAGGAGCCTCCCCTGAAACACACATTTGGTAAGATGTGCCTTCCACATGCTTTCAGAACAACCTGCGCTTCTATTTATTGCAGCATTAGCACATCACAGTATGTTGAAAATGCCCCAAATATTTGCTCTGTGGGGATGAGACCAGTTCTTAGTCATAGCTTATCCCCAAATGTAACACAATGCCTGGCAGAAAAAAAGGAAGTGAAAGAGTCAATTACCTTGGCACACAGCACAGTCAAACTGTCATAGGAGGCAAATGGTGTCCTTGGCCTCTTAAAGCGTGCAGATAGGAAAAAATAGGGAGGTGGGAGTTGAGGAATAGGAGAGGGTTGGCAGAGCTATTTGTGAGTCACCGACATGTACTCAGAAGTTGTGGAAAGGAATTAATGTCTCCAAAAGAGGAAGCAGAGCTGCCATTCATTACCTCCCACTGTGTTAACTCCTCACCTTCAAGCAAGCCCCAATGCAAGATATTGAAAGAAAAAAAATGTGCTCTTCTTTCCCTTTAAGAGCAGCCCCACAAAAGATTATTGCTTAAATTTTCACTTCTGACATTTTATGTCTTTTTCAGCCTTTGAAAACCCCAATCCAAACTGGATGAACAAATAAGATAATTTGTCATTTTACTTGGCAGGAGTGGCTCCAGGCACAGCAGATCAGGACTCTGTTTCTCTACTTCTCCCTTGCTCTGCCCTCTTTCCTGTGTTGTGTTGAACTCATCTTCAAGCTGGTTACAAGATGGCTGCAGCAGCTCCAGGCATCACATCAGACATCCAGTGTTCAGAAACACAAAGGGAGCTCTATTTTCCTTGATACTCTGTCCCCTAACAGACTTTGTTTGTGTCTTATTGGCCAGAGTCAGGTCGCAAGGCTCTTCCTAAGCAACCTAACCAGGCAAATGCAATTGTCTTCATTGGATTAAGCTCCTCATCTGGGATAGAATGAAAGTAGGAAAGTAAACCACCACACATGGCCCCATGAAAAAGTAATTCCCTCTCTTGTTTCTCAGCCCCTTGCTGTTCACACCCAGAGACAGCAGGATAGAAAAGTCCCAAATATGGACAATGAACTATGGTATTCTTTGTCACAACTGACTGTATTTCCCTTTTAGGTTGTTAAGTTCACTCTATTCAATTTGTATAGCAACTAACAATTGTTTACTTTGTGAAATCAAATCCAGTTTGGGAAGATTGATCCAGCTTCCACAAAAGAATACCCAAATATTTGTCCTTTGAGGTAAAATGGCAAAATGTCCTTTTTCATCGCCCAGCCTGTCCTTCCAAAACTGTTAGGATCACCTGGGAATTGGTTGGTGCTTCACACACAGGACTCAATAGGTGAAGGAAGACTGCCAGTTACTTCAAACACCTTTGTTTTTATGGAAAAAGGGAAGAATCCAAGGAAAATCTGGGATCTGTGGGTGATTGGGAACTAAACAGAACCAACAAAAGCTAAGCAACAGATTGAAAGATTAGATGTTCTCTCTGCAATGATTGTATCCAGATTTTGATGGGTTGCTCTGTCCAGAGGTGACTATATAGTTTCTTTGCAAACAGTTTGGGCATTTCACACATTTGGGAAAAGTTGTTATAGATACTGTCCTGTGATCCCCAGGACAGGGCTGGACTTCCCTGGCCCCCAAGTCTGCCACCCCCACAGCCTCTCTGCAGGAAGCTGCCCTGCCCCCTGGAACCTGCAGAAGTGGAGACCCGCCATGATTAACATAACATCACCACTCTCCCCAGCCACATCATACTGAAATGCAGGTGGATGACCAATCCATGGCAAGCCAATCTCTCTGCTCACCCATGAGGTCTGCCTCAAAAAAATATGGGATGTGTTACCAGTTCTTTTCATGAGAAATCAGAATCAGTAAGTTAGCAGGAAAAACTGTACCTGAAAGGACTCAAAGACAAAGCTTCTAGAACAGTTATAACTAGTCACTGAAGGGATGAAAGGAACCATTAGGTAGAATTGGGGTCATGGCAAGACCAAGTTTTTAAGCAGCAGGAACTAAAAGTATAGACCAGCCATGTCTGCCCTCCAAGTCAGCTCACAAAGACAGACTCTTGGTAAAATGATCCTGCCACTTCTCAGAGTATTTTGGGAAATCTTCAGGACCTTCCTTCAGGGCAAGTCATATGTTCTGTTGGATAATCCCAAAGGCGGCATGTCTTTTTTCTTTGATGGTGAATTATTTATGGCCAAGCCTTACCCTCATATGGCCAAGCCAACCAGCTAAAGAAAATCACCAAGCCTGTCGCCAGGCTGCAGCTTCAAGAGCCGTGGTTCAGGGGTTTAGACAAGGAAGTCTTTGCAGTCTTTTCAAGTGCTAACATTCTTGATTTTCACCAATGCTTTCCTTTCCTCCTTGCACCAGTCTAGACGTGAAGAAATACAGGAAAGCTTCCCAAGAGGATAAGACCCCTATAAGGTAGATCTTGGAAAACCTTGTGAAAACTTCTAAGATTTAGAAATTGCAGTTCACTTCAGTCCCCCTCTGTTCTTGGAAAGGGGTGATTTCAGCTGGACTATTTGGTCCCATGGGCTCTCCCACCATCCCCAAGCTCCTGGTCTTGTCCCTGCCTCCCAGGCTACCCTTCTGTCATATTTCAGGCATCCTGCCAAGACATGGAGTTGTTTTCCAAGCATCTCTAGCCTTGGACCATGGAGAACCCTGACCTCACTGAGGCTGTGGAACCTACATACCCAATTTCAGAGGGATCTCTCATCACCAGAAATATGCAATTGCAAACATCAACTTTCAACTTTCTGGTTTCCTCTGTTAGCCTATTTCCCAAAACCCTCATCCCTGGAGACCCCCAGGTACAAACACAAAGACCCAAATCAAACCAAAATTCCCCAGAGGAAAGCAGCCAGGGGACCCTGAAAAGAAAACCAATGAAAACAATATTGATTATTTTGGGCAGTTGTGAAGAGAAAGGAAAATATTCATGAAGGGAAAGAAGAACTTGGATATAGTAAATTAGGATACCTGACCCCACATTTTCTGGGCAGACACACCTCCGGCATCCCGAGGCTGTCTAGTAATCTTCCTTAGTGTTTGCTGTTTCCACCAATTGGGTCTGAGGCCGAGAGTGGGATTAGCTATAAGAATTTTCCATTTTGGTAGCATGTTGTGGAGTATGTTTGCTCTCTCAGACACCATATTTTCAAATAGAAAGTGTCAGGAAAAATTAGGTAAAAAAAAAAAAAAAAAAAGATTTCTGAAGTAAAGGCTGGTCAAAGGGAAATAGCAGGCAGGCTTTATTTGCCTGTCTGCTCTGAGGGCCCATGGAGTTTGATTATGCTGTGGGATCCAGGACAAAGCAAGGTGGGTGGCTGGCTGGTTTCAAGGGAAAATGCATGTGAGGCAGGCTTTAGAGCATCACGTGAGCTATTTTCCATAATCCTCCTTTCTGACAGATGCATACATTTGGGAAGGATTTGGGTCCTGCAATGATAGATGGAATTGAAACCTCTCATGAGGAAAAATGATAAAGGAACAATGTCGGAGGTTCACCAGCTTTTCTAGGAAGAGTTGTTTAACAAAAGCAGCAGCCTGTGCTCCACGTTTGATGCCGGCCTGGCTGCCAGTGGGTTTGCTGCACTGGTTTGTAACACCAGCCGCCATGGAGGCCACCCTTGCTCTGAGCAGGCCAGGGTGGAGCCCACGGGAGAGGCAGGTGGGCAGAGCTGTGGGGGAAAGCTTAGGGACTTGGTGACTGACACCCCAAGTCACTCAGCCTCTCAAAAACTCAGTTTCCTTCACTCTAAAAGGTAGGCAAAAAGACATATGCTATTTATGAGGATGTAGAGAAATGGGAGCTCTCAGACACTGGCAGGAATGTTAAATGGGTACAACCACTTTGGGAACAGCGTGGCAGTTTCTTAAAAAGATAAACATTCACCTACCACATGACCCATCTGAGCCAGTTTGAATGTATTATGTCCCCCAAAATGCCATTATCTTTGATGCAATCTTGTGTGGGCAGATGTGTTATTGTTAATTAGATTGTAATTCTTTGAGTGTTTTCATGGAGATGCGGCCCACCCAACTGTGGGTGATAACTCTGGATAGTTTCCATGGAGGTATGGCCCTGCCCATTCAGTGTGGGTCTTGATTAGTTCACTCAAGCACTATATAAGCTCAGGTAGAAAGAGCAAGCTTGCTACAGCCAAGAGGGGCACGTTGAAGAACACACAGGAGCTGAGAGAGGAGCTTCAGCTAATAGCAACATTTTGGAGATGGCCTTTGAAAGCAGACTCTTGCTTTGGAGACACTAAGAGAAGACAAACACCCCAAAAGCAACTAAGAGTGACATTTTTGAGGAGCTGAAGCCTAGAGAGGAACATCCTGGGAGAAAGCCATTTTGAAACCAGAACTTTGGAGCAGACACCAGCCACATGCCTTCCCAGCTAACAGAGATTTTCCAGACACCATTGGCCATTCTCTAGTGAAGGTACTCAATGATTGATGTGTTACCCTGGACACTTTATGGCCTTAAGACTGTAACTGTGTAACCAAATAAACCCCCTTTATAAAAGCCAATCCATTTCTGGTGTTTTGTCTTCCAGCAGCATTAGCAAACTAGAACACCATCCATTCCACAACTAGTTATTTACCCAAGAGAAGAGACAGCATATGTCCATACAAAGACATGTACACTAATGTTTACAGTAGCTTTATTTGTGCTCACCTAAGGCTAGAAACATCCCAGATGTCCATCAACAAGTGAATAAACAAATTATGATACAGCCATACAATGGAATACTACTGACCCAAAAAAAGGAACACACTACTGAGGCATACAACAATGTGAGTGACTCTCAAACTAATTATGCTGAGAGAAAGACACCAGACCCCCCCCCCCAAAAAAAAAGAGTGCATTCTGTATAATGTCATTTATATAAAATTCTAGAAAATGCAGACTAATCTATAACGACAAAGAATAGCAGTGGTTGCCTGGTGTTGGAGATTGAATCATGTCCCCCACAAAAGGCACAGAAACCTTAGTCCATGTTCCTATGTCCCTGTGCATGTGAGCCCATTTGTAAAAAATATCTCTGCAGATGTTAAGGTGAGTCAGGTTGGGCTCTCATTTGTGGACAGCATCTTTAAAGATCTCACTTAGGTGTGGCCAAACTGAATCAGGGTGGGTCTTCATCCTTAGGATTGGAGGCCTCATAAAGAGAGGAAATCTGGATACCATCAGTAGAAGCCAGAAACCAGTAGAAGTCAGAAACCAGATGAAGCCAGAAGTCAGAAGACGCTGGAGAGAAGGGAGAGATTGCCATGCGAAGGTGAATTATCATCACCAGGGTGCTACTGACTCAGAAAAAGCATGGCCTGCCTTGCCAACACCTTGACTTTTGACTTCCAGCCTTCAAAATCTTGTGGTTTAAGCCAACCATTGTGTGGTATTTGTCTGTCATACCAGGACACTTGGGGCTGGTGGATACAGCAAGGAGGGATTACAAAGGGGCACAGGGGAACTTTGGGGAGTGATGGGTATGTTCATTTTCTTGTCTTCGATTTCACAGGTATATACATATGTCAAAACTTATCAATTATACATCTTACATATGAACAGTTTATTGTCTGCCAATTACACCCCAACAAAGCTATTCTGAAAATGTATCTGTCTTTCACACTCTTCATGGAACTGCTTCCTGTTTATTTTTCAAGGCTCCAGCATCTATCACCTTCTCTGGGAAGGCTTTGTGGCCACACCCACACTCTGTCCTACACATACATTCCATACTCACAAAGACCCTAGCCACCCTCCAGCACAGTCCTTCCTAGGAGTGTTTTAATGAGTGATCAGGTTGTCTGTTACTAAAGGGCAGGGCTTCCTCATTTCACTTGTGTCCTTGACACCTCCCATGGTGCCACGCACATAGAGGCTCAGTGAGCGTTTGCTGAATGAATGAATTAATCAATATTCAGTTTTCATTTTTTAAAACACTAGAGACCAGGTTAGGGACATAATATGTGCCTAATATTCAATAAAAGATGGATGGATGGATGGATGGATGGGTGGTAGATGGGTGGGTGCATGCGTGGATGGGTAGATGGGTAGGTGGATGGATGGGTGGATGGGTGGGTGGATGGGTAGGTGGGTGGGTGGGTGGATGGATGGGTGGGTGGGTGGATGGGTGGATGGGTAGGTGGATGGGTGGGTGGATAGGTAGATGGGTAGCTGGATGGCTAGGTGGATGGGTGGATGGGTGGACGGGTAGGTGGATGGGTGGGTGGGTGAATGGATGGATGGGTAGGTGGGTAGGTAGATGGGTGGATCGGTAGGTGGATGGGTGGGTGGATGGGTAGGTGGATGGGTGGATGGATGGATGGGTAGGTGGATGGGTTGGTGGGTGAATGGGTGGATGGGTAGGTGGATAGGTGGATGGGTAGATGGGTAGGTAGATGAGTGGGTGGGTGGATGGATGGATGGATGGAGACTCACTGGTTTGACCACACCTGAACCTGTAGGATTTGAGACTACATTTCCCCATGGCCTGGAGTCAGCTTCTGAAGCCTCCCCTCAACCTCTCCTCAACAGGCATAGTGCCCCAGGCCAGCAATGGGGGTCTCCTGCTTCCTCTTGACCAGGCATTCACTAGGGCCACCCAGAGCCCTGCTCCAATCGCTATTGTGACATCAGGACTTTTTCTAGGCCTTTCCAAATCAATATTTCACCTGGAGAATGTTCTACTTTGTCATGGTGCTGTGGGGGGGAAAATGGAATAAATTATTCTACTCTGATGCCTTCTTTTCTTTCTAATAAACCCCATTTCCCATATTATAATTAAAAGGAAAATATTAGAGCACAAACAGCATTATAACATTGAATCGCTGTGTTTGGTGAACTTTCCTCTCTAAATCCACATCGGTAGGCAATTTAACAATAGGAGAAACCTCAATGGGAGTTCAACAGATGAAATTAACACAGTGCAAAGCTATGGACTAAAATATTTCTTTGCCCGTGTAATTACTTGCAGTCACCCTTGTGTAAAAGCCCCCATCACATAACAGGATTTGTTGTATAAAAATTGAAGACTAAATGGTTGGTAGCACCTTTCAGCTCTGCAATGCTGGAAATAAGTTTTTTAATAGGAAATTAGATTAGCAATAGTTTAGTCAACAAAAATGTGGAAAAATTCTGCATACAGATGAGAAAATTATTCATGCAAAGAGACTTTTAGAATCAAGAATGAACAATTGTTGAAATTTGTGAGCGGTTATTCACAAAAGGATTTCTCTATACTTCTCGTGGCCAAAGTCCAGGGCAGAAAAAATGATTTGCTTCATACATTTATCACAAGATGCCACCATAATGAATGTTCTAGATAATGACAGTGTTGTCCCTTCCTCCACAGCTCCTGATAGTTTGTGTATAACCTGTAAAGTTAAACTGGTTGGAGGACAATTACTCTGCCGCCTGTATTCTAATCCATGGGGTGTGGACAGGATGCTTTGTAAGACCATTAGCACGTGGTCCCTGGAAGGATGGGGGTGGGGGGTGCTGGGCAGGAGGGGAACCTCTGAATGTCTGATGGCCTTGCGCCAGCAAATGAACCTGGCTGGGTTGAGAGCCAGGGCTAGCGGGCTTTACCTGCTGTTACAGGAGTGAAGGGAAGTTGACATCTAGCACCCTCTCTCATCCCAGGAAAAGTGGGCTTGGGAATCTAGTGTCGAGTGTCCAGGATCCAGTGTGGAGGAGAGGGTCGGGACAGAGACGGGCAATTAAAGGTCAGCCATGGAGTTGCTGAGTGCCCTGCTAAGGAGGCGGTGGATTGGAGGTTTCATTTTCTGAGGCAACACCCAGAGGGAGCCCTTGAGCTGGGGCAAATCTAGGTTCTGTGGAGTGTGGACAATTAGGAAAAAATAATAAAATGATGGCTATACAATTAGGTATAAGGCCTTGGAAGGGACTTTCAAGGCAGGGGCCCTGGAGCTTAAGTGTCATGAGCTACCCTGTTGCTGGTGGTTTGGAACTGTATGTACCCCAGAAAACATGTTCTCCAACTTAACCTGTTCCTGTGGGTATGAACCCACTGTAGCGAGGACCTTCTGATGAAGTTACTGCAGTTAAGGTGTGGGCCAATTTAGGATGTGTCTTAATTCTATTCTGAAGTCCTTTATAAGCAGAATGAAATTCAGATACACAGAGGGAGAAAGCCAGGGGCTGAACATCAGTGGAGCTGGAAGAGAAGGGAGAGAGCAGAAGATGCCGCCACGTGCCTCGCCATGTGACAAGCTAAGGACCAAGGATCCCCAGCAGGCAGCCCTCCTCAAAAGGCCACAGCCTTTGGGGAGAAAGCATGGCCTTGATGATGCCTTGATTTGGCCTTTTTCCCACCCTCAAACCATGAGCAAATAAATTCCCATTGTTTAACCCGACCCAGTTCATGTCATTTGCTTGAGCAGCCCGGGAAAATAAAACACATGTGAATCTGCCTCTGCCCACAAGTCACCTTTAAAGGGAAGGAAACCTTTTGTGGAGGCTGCCACCCATGGATGAAAAGAACCTTAGGCCTAGAGGTTGGTTGCTTTCCTTCCGTGAGGTTGAGTCCGAGTAGGAGGGCGTAGGCAGAAGCACGGCCACGGGGGCTGGTCCCTAGATGAGGCCACCCAAAACCGACTTGTGCTGGCCAGCCCGTTTCCACCACAAATGGAACGGACGGTATTTTGAATTGACAGTTGGCACAGGCCTGCAGAAAGCTGATCCAGCTTCTTCTAGAATAGTCATTCAGAGAACTGAAGTCAGGGGGCAGAAAAACATAGATCTAGGTAGTATCCAGTGCCAAAGAAGCCCAAGTAAATGGCCTTTGGACCTTTCCCACTGCAATTGTGCCACTCTTGGGACAGCTGTGTCCTGTGTCCAAGGCCAAAGTGGCTAAAAGGGAGGGAGGAATATCCAACGAGACAGCTTACAGGAGAGGGAACTTAACAACCAGAGCTGTTAATTTCCATCATTCCAGCCCCTTGTCTAGATAGTTTTCAGACTGTACTTGCTCAGTATCTTATTATGTCTGGAGCCACATGGCCTTGTTTGAATCCTGACGATCTAGCTATGTAACTGTGGACAAGTAATAAGCCTCTCTGCCTTAAGTCATCACGTCTTTAAAATGGTGATTATAATAGTGTGATGGTCAATTTCATGTGTCAACTTGGTTAGGTTGTGATGCCCAGTTGTTTGGTCAAGCAAGCACTGGCGTGATTGTTACTGGGAAGGTATTTCATAGATAGAATTCTGCCTGTAGTCACTTGATTGCATCTATGGCTGATTGCATCTATAATCAATAAAGGAGATTGCTTTCAGCAATGAGGGGAGTTGCCTCATCCAGTCAGTTGGAGGTCCTAAAGCAAGAACTGAGGATTTCAACAGTCACAAAAAGAATTTCTATCTCTACTTCAGCTACCCACTTCCCCTCTGGAACTCAACTTCTCCATCACTGAATTTCGGACTTGAGGCCTGCTCTACAGAATTCAGACTTGCCAATCCCCATGGTCATATGAACCAATTCCTATAATAAATCTCTTAATATTTGGTTCTGTTACTCTGAGGAGTCCTGACTAATACAAGTTGTTTCTACCTCTTAGAATTGTTGTGCATTAATATATACAAAGCGTTAAGAACAGAGTAGCACAAATAAAAGCTATTTTTATCATCTGTTCTTTTAAATGATGATTATGCAATTATTCAGGCCAATGGATCTTAGATGTTATGTTCCTTAGCATCACACAGGGACACTTTCCAAGAAAACTTTTTATTGAAGTATAACATATGTATAGAAAAGTGCACATATTATAACCCTGCAGCTTAATACATCTTCACAAAATAACTACCACCCAAATCAAAAGTAGAATATTGTCACAACGTGAAGTGCTTTTATAAATGTAGATTCTCAAGCCTCTATCTACAATTTCTGATAATGGAGGAAGTCCTACAATTCCAAGCCTTCCTAATATATGCACCTACTGGGTCCCTGGCATGGATAGGAGCAACACACAAAAAATATGGATTAGCATATCATTTGGGCCATATTTATTGAATTGCCTAATTCAATTAAATTGAATAAAGCTTGAGATGTCTAATCACAGTCACAGATCAGATTTTATACACAGGAGAGACCACATTTGAAAGGGGTCTTACATTATTAAACTATTGATCTATAACAGATTACCCCCCAAATCTGGTAGCTTAAAACAGCATTTATCATCATGCCATTTCTGTGGTCAGGGTGAAACTTAGCTGGTTCTCTGTTCCAGGGTCCTCACAGGCTGCAATCAGATGTCAACTGCAGCTGCAGTTTCATCTGCGAACTTGACCAGGGACGGTTCTGCTGCCAAGCTCCTACACATGGTTGACAGCAGCATTCAGTCCTCAGTTGTAGAGTGAAGATGCTCTCAGTTCCTTGCCACACAGACCCCTCCATAGGACAGCATCCTTCATCAGAGTGAGTGTGCAAGAAGAGTCAGAGAGAGCACATGTCGGCAAGAGGAAGAGTGCACACAGGATGGAAGTCACAACTGACTGTGACTTCCGATAGTGGAAGACACAGCCCATCGTTTTTGCTATCTTCCATTCTTGAGAACCAGTCCCTAGGTCCAGCCCACAGACGAAAGGAGGGGATTGCACAGGTGGTGATTACTAGGAAGTGGGGATCACAGGAAGGCATTTTAGAAGCAGTCCATAGCAGGCCTTGTTTTTAAGTTGAACACATCTCCTTTTCTAAAGGGGATCTTGGAAGAAGAGAAGACTGAGTCCTGGAACCTGGGGGCCGCTTGACGCTGTGTTCTTTCTCACCACCCGGTCCTTGTGCTCTGAGCACCAGCTGGCCTGGCGTGATGCACAGAGCACAGGGCTGGCTTTGGAACCTGGCCGTCAGGTGCCGCCTGTGTGTGTTGGGCAAGTTACTTAAGCTTCCTTTGCGATGTGAGGATAAGAGTGCCTGGCAGGGACTGTGAGGAATAAATGAGGTGACATCCACATAATGCCTAATCGATAACTATTGCTCAATTAATTTTATTTCCCTGATTCCACGTTTCTGGGCATTTGTTGTTCCTCTGAGATAAAGCATTGCCTGTCTCACCTCTTCCTAAAATCGTATGGCTCCTCCAGGCCCCCAGATCCCCTGAGGCTCCCATCTCTGATCTCTCCCTCACCTAGAAACCCACACCATTTACTACTTGTTCTTCATAGCACAACCCCTGAGTTCATTCAATTTAGTGCTTTGGTAGAAATGGTCTTTTATTTATGGCTAATTGTTTCCTAATTCTTTGATGTTGGAAATGAAGTCGCCTCCTAAATATTTGGCTGTTTGAAGGTATGGGCTGTGCCCTAGATATGTTTTATATTTACGTACATATTTTGGTGTAGTGTTGAGCCCATAGTACTTGCTCAGTACTTGCTGAATTTATTTGAACAAGTTATTATCCCTCCATCAGAACAAAATTGATTCAATCATTTTGCCTTCCTGTGCTTCTGTTAGACAGGGAATTACACCACTGACAAGCTGACAGTTTCCCAAAGAGTCTGGACTTGCTTGCTTTAAATTAATCAATGAGTCATGAACATTTCAGTGAAGCCATCATGAGTGAGGCACTGTGGGGGTTTACAAAGAAACACAAAATACAGTGTTTCCCCCCAAAAGCCATAAGATGTGAGCACACAAAAAATTACCAATAATAAAAATCAAACATGAAAAGGGTTCTATGGATAGAACATGGAATCGAAGAGCTCTGGGTAGAGAGAAATAATGAGGCTGGAATAACCAGAAATAATGTTATAGAAGGAGACAGAAATTGAGTTGGGCTTTGAGGATTGAGTAGGATTCAAGCAGACGCAACAGCTAGTGCTGGAGGGAGAGGGAGGAGGGAGACTTTCGGTCCAGAGAAAGTCACATGCCCAAGAATCAGATGCAGGATGTGTTTTGATAGGAGGGTAATTTGGGATGGGACACAATGGGGAAAAAGGCTGCAAGATAAGTCTGGGTCATAGAAGGCCTCAAAGCCAAGCGAAGGAAGTTGGACATTTTGTCAGAGACCATGAGGATCTATGAGATTTTTGAGCCGCAGACTGATGACAAAAGTTTGCTCCATGGGAAGTCTGTTTGGCTTCAGGATGCAGCCCCAAGTGTAGTTGGCACTGAATAGTCTGGAGCATTACCTGTGACCCCTGAACCCTACAGGACAACCTGGCCGTGACCCTTACAGACCATTCAGGATCATAATTGCTGAGCTCCTCAGGATTCCCTCACCCTCCACTGGGCTTTATTTCTATATCTGGCCTGCCTTTTATGGAGGGAGCTCTTCTGTTGGAAAACAAAAAAAAAGACAAGAACAAAAACAAAAGCAAAAAGGAGTCATTTGAGAATTCCTGCAGCATCTGTGCAAGCTGGGTTATGGACAAATATTCTCTTACTTGGGAGCAGATCTTCACTGAGCTGCAGAATCATGAAAATTAAAGAATGAATAGACTTAATAGGTTTTGTAGTGTGTCCCCCAGATAGTACCCCATTGTTCCCCATGGTATTGAATTAAATTACTCTAAAGCACAACTACTTCCTAGGAAACCAGATAATCTTAATAATTTAAGGAACTTGAGAATAATAAGCTTAAAAAACAAACTATGATTTTGAAATTATTTATGCAACTGCCATAGAAATATGTTGGGAAATTCCCTCAGAAACATAAACCTAGACAGGAGTTAAAGTAAATATCCTGAAAGCATTAACCTAATCCTCCTCAGGAAGAGCTGGTGTCAGTCATCACCAGGCCTGGCAAGGTGAGTTGACTCTCTTGAGAACAGGAAGGTTCCCTGCTCATGGAAGTCTAAGAGTTGAATCCATAATCCCAGAGGATTGTCAGGTCCAGGGTCCCAGCCTGGATGCAGGAGGGTCGAACTGAGCAAGTGCTGAATTGGGGACCTGTTTCTGTGATGGTTAACTTTATGTGTCAACCCGGCCAGGTTATGTTGTCCAGCTGTTTGGTCAAACACTGGCCTAGCTGTTGCTGTAACGTGTTTCGTAGATGTGATTAGCATCTATAATCAGTTGACTTTATGGAGATTACCCTCAATAATATGGGTGGACCTCATCCAATCGAGTTGGGACCTTAAGAACGAGAACTGAGGTTTCTAGAAGAAGAAGAAATTCTGCCTCAAGACTACAACATCAATTCCTCGCTGACCTTCCAGCCTACAGATTTCTTACTCAAAACTGTAACATCACTCTTATCGGAAGCTGTGTGAGCAATTCCTTAAAATAAGCCTCTTAATAGTTATATATATATCCTGTGGGTTTTGTTTCTCCGGAGACCCTGGACAGATCCAACCTCCAACAGTCAGTTTACATAAAAGGCTTCGGCTGGAGGAGAGGAGGGACCAGGGGAGAGGAATGACTGGATGGGGGGTGGACAGCTCAGCGCCTGTCTGTTTAGGATATTTGTTTCTGAACATCACAGAAAACTTCCTTCTAAGCCCTATGGACAGAAAGCACTGCCAGGAAATACTTTCACAAAAGAATCTGTGAAGAAGAACAACTCACATTTTCGGGGCACTCATTACGTTCTATGCATGGGGCTAAGCAGTTGCATTATCAGTTAATCCTCTCCACAACCCCAGGAGGTAAGTCCTGTCACTGTCCCCGTTGCACAGATGAGGATGCTGAGACTTGGAGGGTCATCCAAGATCACCTAATAAGTAAGCAGCAAAGCTGGGATTGTGTCGTAAGCAAGACTAGGAACAAATACTTCCAGAAGAGAGGGTGAATGAAGGAAACTGGTGTGCCTGAGCAGTGCAGGAAGGGCTTCAGGAAACCAGAGCCTCCACGGAAGGAGGAGTGAACTCACACAAGACACTAGCAGCAGAGGCAAACAGCAAAATGCAGGAGAGAACTGGGGGCCCCAGAGAGCTGGGGGTGGAGCCTTCACCATGGGGATGGCAAAAGAGCAGTGTGTGCAGGAAGAGGACCCAGTGAGAAGAGGACTCAGTAGAGAACCCAGAGCAGCACCATTATTTCAAGATTGGATCAAGGGAAGGGATCCCAAAGTCAAAACTGAGCAGGAGGTGTTCAATATTCCATTGAAACAATTGTATTAAAATGTGTTGTATTTCATGAAGAATGTCTCCCAAACACAGTCACTAGAGAGTCTAGGATATTTGTCTTCTTAAGGTTCTCCATGTCAAACTTACACCCACATCTCTGTGGTGGATTGAATCATGTACCCCAACAGAAGACACCTGCTGAAACTTAGTCTGGGCTCCTGTGGGTATGAACCCATCGTAAACAGGACCCTTTGAAGACGTATTGTTAGTTAAGGTGGGGATTGACTTGTGAAGAGGTTCTTCTAAGATCCTATTTAGGTGTGGCTAAACTAAATGAGGAGAGGCTTTAATCTGTATGACTGAAGGCTTCATTATGAGAGGGAAAACACAGGCAGCCAGAGGAGCCAGAAGCTGGAAGTCGGTGCAAATGGGATGAGTAGACACAGGGAAAGAGAAAGATGGCCTTGTGACCAGAGGTAGAGATTATACGGTTGTGACAAGCCAACATCAGAAACCTGCAGGCTTTGGAGACAAAGCATGGCCTTCCAATACCTAGATTTGGGACTTCTGGCCTCTGAAACCATAAGCCAATAACTTCCTGTTGTTAAGCCAAATAGTGTAGATATATACAATAATATAGATATGACAATAGTATAGTATGACAATAGATATTTGTCATAACAGCCTGGCAAACTAAGACAATCCCATTTCTTATAACATCCTCTCCTTTTCTATTATTGTTTACAGAAACATTATATGTTTGCTGTAAATGCAATACAGAAAGTTAGATACTACAGTTTTTTAAAAAAGAATTCATTAAGAGTTTCATGCAAAGCATTCATTCAACAAACATTTATTGAGTGCCTACTATGAGGGAAAAAAAAGCCAGAATGAGCTAGGTTAATTTCACGGTCAATTAATTTCCCAACATTAACCTATCAAAAGTGATGGATGTCGTGCCCCTGGGTGCCATCTGGGGACAACAGTCTGATCCAAGCCTAGAATACATTTGTAAAGATGCAGTTGAGTTGTTTGGTCAAACCAAAAAAAAAAAAAAAAAAAAGAATGCTATAACTCAATTAACCAAAGAAGGGCTTGCTTAGGGTAGAAGAAAAATCAAAACCAGAAAAAAAAGGCCTGAGACACACTGTTGAGTTTAAATGGGTCCTAGAAGCTAAGTGGGTGAAGACATCAACATGTCATACCCAAGCATCAGAACCATTTCTCAGCACTAGCCCAAGAGTAAGGATACAAGTTGTGCTATTGGCATATTGAAGGGCTCCAGTTATGTTTGAAACAAAGGTCCAAAATCCCACCTGGTAAATGTTTCTCCTGAAAGTCCTGAAAGTGTGTGGATGAATCACTTTGGTAGGTGTTGCAATGTCCTTTTAGGAATCTCACCTTCAAACTCACTAAAATGAGATTTAACGTATGTGTTCCTAAAAATATTGGTATTAGTGGATTAGTTTCCAGCTGACCATCTCATTTTCACATGAAGACTATAGATCTGAGCAAAGGAAAGTATGTTTAAAAAATGGGCAAAAGAGAAGATGGATGGTGATTGAGTCAAACTAAAGAAGGAGACAGCATCTAAAAGGAAAACAGAATAAAGGATCCATTAAAGTTATACTGAGGCAACAATCAGAAAGTACCTTCTGGCAACAGACACTCCTTAATGTAGAGATTTCTTTAATGTAGGCTATTAACCATGCCGACCACCTCAGGCCTTTGTTCTCCTTTGTAAGAAACTTTTAATCAAAAAGATAGTAGCATTTCCTCCCCTTCAAGGGTGATCAATACTCCCACCAGAGCCAAGAGGCCATCTGACAAAGCCAGTGTTTTTGCCAGGCTGCTCTGGGGCTGGAGAGAAAAGTTGGCAGAATACGAATCTTTGACAGCCTCCTAATGGCCAACGTTATTAAATAGTAATCACATGGCTCAAAACTCTTCAGGGTCTTCTCATCTCAGGATTCAAAGGGCTGCACAACTCCCTGGCTCCTGTTTCTTGTCCCATCTCCCTTTTCCTCCCAAAGATGAGCTGGAGACTTTATATCCTAAATTTCCAGTATGTTCTATGAGTTTTCTGTCATTGGCTCACCCTCAATTTGAGCCCTTGTAAAAAATAGTCATCTGATGAACACATCTGGAGGAGCTGTGATTTGGATCAGTAGTATTCTTATCTCCAGGTGGTTGCCATCCCATAGAGAACATCTGAATCCACAGAAAGCTCTGATACTCTCCCAACTCAACTATCCATTCTGGAGATCAATCAACAACTACTGAGAAGGCCTCAGCAGATGAGATAGGACCCAAGCAGAGTCCTTATTTTTGCTATTTGTGTAAGTGGAGCCTTTGATCAATTCTTTTTCTGATTAAACCTTAAAATATTTTGATAGAGCCAGTCAGGAAAAAAAAAAAAAAATCAGCCAAGAACTCATCTTAAGAGAACTTTTACTTTTCCCAGCCACAGAATTAGTGGATAAGAAAAGGAATGAGGATGTAAGGTTTTTGTTTCTGAACCAACCTTAAGAGTAAAAAACTTTTTGGGCTCCTCTTTATTGCACCTGGTTTTTGTTTTTTGCTTTTTTTTTTTTTTTAAGGAAAAAATAAAACTCTCAAAAACCTCTCACATATGCACAATGGCAGGTAGTTTCTCTATTACCTTCCGTAATTTAAATCACTGATCAATACTGACCAATTCCCACTGAGCAAATGTCTTAGTTTTCCAGACTGCTATGACAAATACCACACAATGGGTTGGCTTAAACAATAGGAATTTATTTTCTCATGTTTTTGGAGACTAGAAGGCTTGCTGGAAGGCTTTCCCAACATTCTGACTGGCCTGCAATCCTTGGGTTCCTTGGCTCTCCCATCACATGGTGATACCTCTTTTCTCTTCTGAGTTCTGCTGACATCCAGCTTCTCGCTTGTCCCGGAGGCTTTCTCTTTATAAGGCCTCCAGTAATAGAAATAAGATCCATCCTGATTCAGTTGACCACACCTTAACTAAAAATACCATCTTCAAGAGGTTCTGTTTACCCTGGATTCACACTCACAGGATTTGGATTTAGATTAAGAATGTGGTTTTTTTTTCCCCTAGGGAACATAACTCAATATCCTATAGCAAGCATATTTGGAGAGCAGTCAAAATAATTTTGATCAATTATACTCACCCATGGAACATGGAATGGTTACTAGTTAGAAATAGTAAAGTTCTTTGGAGACAGAAGTCAATCTAAACACCAAAGGGCTTTAAATGGGTAGTAACTTGGAGAGGGAAGGAGCAGAGATGAGAGCTGTTTCAGGCACGGAGCAGATAAGGCTAAAGTCACATGATCAGACAAGAACATTGCCACCCAGCCCCAACCGTGTTTTAAAATGTGCGGACCAGGTGGGAATGTGTCCCAGGTCTGCTGGGTGATAGATGGAACACAGATGGTTAGGGGAACCAACCTTAATAGATCATGAATGCAAAGTCAACCCAAGTCACGGTGACCATGAATGTGAGCCTCTGGAATCTTCTACAAGGAGCATAATTGACTTCTGGGTCCAGCTGCTGCCCTCTGAAACACATCCCTATCTTTGTTCTGCGTCCATTCTTTCCACGAGCTTCTTCCAGCAACTGACCCAGGGCAGCAGGGATACTAAGCTGACCCATCCCGAGGAGAGGCAGGGCTCCTCTGAGGGGTGACTTTGACTCAAGGACCCTATGTTGGCCTTGTCAAACTTTCTTAGAACTTCGCTGGCATCTGTGACTTTCCTTCCTTCTCTTCTTCACAGCATTCAGGACAGTACCATGTTCTGATGGCTCTCCTAGACTCCTCCAGCTCCCTCCTCACTTTTCTCTAGAATTAGCTCGATTCTAGAAAATGAAGTCTTGGCATCATGAGATACGAAGATTGCTAGAGTCCTGATATATTGCCAAATTCTCGTTAGGTTTTCAGAACGCTTCAAGTCTCAGCTTAAATTGCCATTCCTCACAAAATTCACAGCCCCCATCTGAATTATGTTCCCTCCCCCAGTCATTTTCTCACAGAAACTTTGTTTTGAGAGCTCTTATCACAATTTAAAATACTATGTTTATTAGCACATTTATTTAATATTTGTCTTTGCCTTTGGATTATAATTTTTACAAGGACATCAAAGTCTCTTTAGTTTGCTATTGAAGGTACAGTGTCTAACACATTGTCTAGCACAGAGTAGTCCATGAATGAATGAATGAATGAATGAGTATGTCTATCATCAAGACACAGGCACAGATGGTATCAAGGAGGTTTGAGGATTTGGGCTATAATATGAGAAGCTATACACCCCACCCCTAAGCAAAGGGCCCCACAGTACACCTGCGTCACCACCTGGGAAGGAGAAGATGGTTAGAACTGCAATTCCACCTCCCCGTTAGAGACCACTTGGATGTCATCTATCTGGTCCTGCTTACCTTTCTTCTTCAGGCATGCGAAGAAGCCCAAGACTTCCAGGTCACCCCTCAGTATGGATCTCACATCTGAAAGGCTTTGTCCATGCCTTACCTTCTTCTTGCTCTAATTGACACCTGCAGCCTCCCCAGTGGGGGCTGTTTACCTCTCACACGGCACATATATTGGACGTGGAAATGGGATAGGTGTCTTTCTTACTCTTTATTGACCCTTCTGGTTCATTTTTCCTCCCTCCTCTCTAAATCTGCCCACCCTCCTCCTTTTAAGCTTGTCAGTTATACAATTGTGTTACAACATTCCTTGTTGCAGTTTTCCATAGATTGTCATTCTGGGAAGATTTTAGTACCTGATTGACTATCTTGCAACTCTATTTGCTGTTGTTGATGATCTCAATGGCCATGAAGAAGATCCTTCTGATGCTTTGCTCTCTCAGTTCCTCAACCTCCTCACCTCTGTTGACTTCTCATCAACCACCGTCTCCTACAGCCACACCTACCAAAGGCATTCCTCCCGATATGCCCTTGGTAATGTCTACTGAAAGCACCCCCTCAGTGCCACCTCTTCAACTCCAACAAGTCTTTGACCCCACCAGTATCCCCAACAGTGTTTCTGGTCCTTCCCTGACTTTTGTCCTCACTTTTCTCCTTATCCAGCTGAGATCATCATTATCACGAATTCATTTGAGCCTCCCTTCTCAGCCTTACTCACCTGAGACAATACTGAGCTGGCCCCAGCACTCTTCTTTGACCATAGCAGGCACCTTTCTGCCCCAGGGTTTTGTGCTCTCCATTCCTCCTTCCAGGTGTGCTCTTCCTTCACATGTCCAAGGGCTCCCTCACTTTCTCAACAATCTGCTCACCTGTGATCTCCCCCATTCCACTTCAAGTCGCAGCCCCCTTGTTCCCTCTCATCCTCGCCCCCTAGGCCAACTTTAACTTTCTCCAGGCTGAGCATCACCCTCTAAACATTATACAGCTATTCTTTATTGTTTGTTTCTCCATTAGAATATAAATCTATGTTATTTCTTGTTCTATTCTTAGCATCTACAAAAGCACTTGGCATCCAGTGGGTGCTATAAATGAACAAATGAACGAATATGAGATAAATATTTTTCCTAAACTGCCCCCAAATTCTACATTATAACTTTCAAGGCATATAAAGTAGCATGTTCTTTAAAAATCAATATTGCCTTCCTCGTGGCCTTACAATTACCTTGAACAAATCACACAAATAGGATATCCCGGATTTTCGATTAATCCAGAGGGAACACCTAAAAGGATTTAAGACACGCTGCCGAAGATACTGGCATAGTATGCAAAGCAACCTATCAGAGATTGGAAGTCCCTGATGAGCCATCCCTTAATGAATGGAGAGAACATTTCCTGGCTTACGGGAAGGAATGCTGGAGCCAAGGGAGGTGGCTGGTTCAGCCGGATTCGTTATTGGAAGCGCATTTCCTTAGCCAGCCAGTTCTTTCGGACACTGAGAGTTTGTGGCTGTCTGCCTCTCTTCTCTAGGGACATGGGGTCAGAGGGGATGGGCCCAGAGCAGGGGAACATCAGCTACCGGCTCCGCCCTCACAACCCACATGCAGTGCATTTAAAGGGGCCATGATGGCAGAGGGCTCCTGCTACCAGAGGATGGGCACAAAGCCTCAAGGCCAAAGGGCTAACACCACAGAGCTTCCTGCAAGAGGAAATTCAGTTCTAGCAAGCTGGCCAAACTCTGAAAACTGGACCAGAAAATCAGGCACTCTCGACAAAGGCTGAAGTTTCTCTCTGAGCTATTGTTAACTGTGTTTGATTAAGATCTTGAGTGAAATGTGTTTAAGATCTTGAGTGAAATAAGCCACTTGTTTCACTGGGAATGTCTCAAAGCTAAAAGTTTCTTTCTGTGCATAATTAATACCCTACTTCTTTGAAGATAAATTTTATTTATCCAACTCTGTAAATGGATCATTTCCACCTGGCTATGACTATGTCATCTCCTTACCAAAAATAAAATAAAATACAAAGAAAACTGATATGTAAAGAAAAAAATCCTCGCTAAAAATGATTTATATTTTTATTCCCAACGCGAGAAGCTTAAGAATGTTTTTAATGTGTGTCCAGCTTGAAACCCGCTGCAAATGTCTTACATTTTGTAACAGGTTTTTCCCATCTGTGCTGAAAGCAGCTGATGATTTAATGCAAATTGTTATTGTTTCGCCATCTCCCAGCGATCTTTGCTATTTTGGATTAGCATTCGGGGGCTCTTTTGCATCTGCTTCAGAAATTCGGCTGCTAGGACTGGCTTTTCGTTGAGGCCACTCTGTGTCCTACCGCACCCTACTTTCTTCATGTTTCAGATTCTGCTCATTTTTCAGTTTTCACTGTCTTCAATCTCATATGACTCTTTCTTTTCTCAACATTAAAACTTGGCTTAGAAATGAGTATCCTCTAGTCCAAGTGTCTTAAATAGTGGAGCAAAGCAGGCACAGCACAGAAGATGGTTCCCAACATGGGGCTTCAGGTGGGTGTGCAAATCCACATGGCTGCCCGGCATTGTCTGATTCAACAGAAATTTTAAACGTATGACATATTGTATCATAGTGACACACTGTGAAACCATTATATATATGCACACATATATACAAACATATATAAACATTCACACATGTATATAATTTCCAAGTGTATGTAAATAGTATTGTGATTAATAAAACTCATTTTAGCAGAAGTACTAAATTTCATAACTCTTTACACATTACGTTGTACTTACTTTTCCCAATCAACAAAATGTATAATTACCATCAAGCAAAGAATTTTAAATAGTTAAAAACAGAAACTTTTAGTTTTATGAAACCTTTAAGTCAAAATGGTAGATTGTAGTTAGGACAATGGGTTTTGTGCTTTGACTGAGACACTCACCAATGCCAAGGTGTGGCAAGTTACAGGCCAGTGTAAACTTGGACTGTCATTTCCCTAACCTGTTTCACAGGGTGTGGGGACTTAGAAGAGAGTGTTTTGCAAACCGTGAAGTGCTATAGATATAAATCAACCACAAAGAGTGGGAAGCCAGGGGCAGCGTGTGGACCCTGCTTATGGGTTCAGATTTTGTGGGAATGCTTTGGCCTTTTGGACCAGAGTAGGAGCTCTTTAGGCTCGGATGGAAGTCAAGCCAAGCTGATAAAACTAAGGAAAGTTTGGAAACAGAGTTGCAAGTCAGGGCATGTGTAGGACAAATTCACTTTTGGGGCTTCACAAGACAAGTTCAAAGGTTTGCATTCATCCGAAATACCCCGCATTCACTGGCCAGACCTCATCTGGCCCATCTCTGGGTTGTCAGGCTAATATTTTCACCCATTTCATCCTAACATAAGCAACTAGGATAAGTATGTTGCCACTGACAACAAGAACTGAATAAAAGCAAGTCAGATATGAACCAAACCCAGAAAGAGAATGTTGGCCAAGGTCACGATTAGTTAAGAAATTTGCTTTGTTTTTCTTCTTGTCATTTGCCAGCAATATATGACACGTTCTCCCTTGTAGTTTGCAAGCAGCTGGGCCCTGGGCCATGTGAGAATGTTTTTAATGGCAAAACTTTCAAAGTTGCCCTTAAAATATTTGCATCATAAAAATCCCCCATGGATGCCAAACTTCAGTTTTAGAAGGAGCCATCTAGCAAGTGGCAAAACTTGCCTTTGGAGAAGAAAGCTCTTGCAAACATCACCAACATCAAGCCCCTGACCCACCCAGGCTGAGAAAGCTCTCGGGAGGAAGATCAGCTCATTTCGAGGCAACTCTAGTGTCTGGGAATCAACTCCAACTGGTTTGTGTGAGCCAACATCAGTGCGAGATGACTCGGCAGTTAGCTGAGTAACTCAGTAAAAGGGTGTTTTTCACACATTTAATTGATACAGTGAGCAAATAAGTGCTAAGCACAAAAGATGAATAACTTTACTTTGGGAAGAGTTAATCCATTGTTTCTTGCACTTTTCTCCTCTGTTCAATATTAAATAGACCCTTCTGGAGAGTGACAGGCTCAGGCTGATGTCACATGCTTGAAAAAATTAGAAAATAAAATGTATCATTTAAATCTTAATTTAGAAAGGAAGATAACTTGTGAGGTAAAGGGATTATATTCTCAAATAAAGGAGTCTCGATCTTATGGGACGCATGATGGATTTTTTAAAAGAAAATCCCCTACTCTATGGTTTAAACTAAAGAAACTCAATTTATAGACACATGCAAAAAATATATAGAGAGTTTTACTTTGCTAAACGGGATATAAAAGCTAAGAGCCAGGGTCCATGGCAAGCATATTTAAAGGAAGAGGAAAAGAGATGAGCTGGCTTGGAAGGTGAAGAATTTTGGTGGAAAGAATATATCTAATGACAAAAGAAGTTCCTGCTTTGGAATGTTCCATGTTCCTCTCCCCCTTTTCTCCACGAGAGCTAAAGTAAAATGTCATTTGCTTTTTCCTTTTTTTGTTTAAGAGCTTACACTCAGAATTACAATCCTCATCTCCCACACATTAAAAATAAAGTCAATTTAATTCAACCAGCTTTTGTGATCTAATCATTACTCAGAGCTGGAGGTGGCTTTCTATTAAAGCATCCCCATCACTCTCACTTTCTGACCTGTGAACGCTCTTATTAGCTGCCTTATTAAGATGATATCCTGTCTCTGAAGTAAGAAAGGAAGATTATCTCCTTACCTGACATGTCATCATCTGAGTAATTTTTATTTTTTTAATCTGATTGCTAAATAGACATTTGAATGCATGGCACACTATGCCATCCAAAGGAGGCCATTCATCACAGAATATACTTTGAGGTAGTTGGTTGAACCTGAGTGGTTTACTCTTCCATGATTAGCAAACAAACCAGAAACAAAGGATGACTTGCTTAATATTAGACTGGTTTCAAATGAGGGCAATAGCAAGACGTTAGGGACTCGTAAAAGGAAATGGGAATACATTAGAATAACCAGACAAATATAGACTTACACATGCACATAGGCGTACCTGTTGTATGTACATATACACAGGTGTGCTTTCCCATAAAACATCCGGAGGAGGGGGGGTGGTCTTAAAGATGACTGAATTTGGACAAATGAAAAGCAATGGACTTGGCAGAAGTGGGCGGCTTCCGACTGAAGCAGCTGCAGTGACTCCCTGGTGCTTACCTTTTGCAGCCTTGTTTTCGGACTCTTCCTGGTAGACGGTTCTGAAACATCCTGCTGACAAAGCGGTCTGTTCTGTGTGCTTATTTCCCTGGCCCCCTTCAAAATCGGCTTGGAATAAAAACAATTCCTCTGTCTCCACAAAATAGAAATTCATTTGGTTTACTGTCTCTGATTTGATATCTTTGACTTTTGTGGCAGAGAACCCGAGAAGCCCAGGTCCCACTCTCCTTCCAGTTAGGGGAAAGCTTTGACCTCTGAGCTGCCTTTGGGCTACTTGACCAGGCAGAGGAAGTGCTGGGGGGTGGTGCTTAGATTTTATATATATATATACACACACACACATGTATATTATAAATACATATTTTGTGGATAATATAGTATGTGATATATATTACACATATGACATGGATCAAATTGTGGCCCCCAAAAAGATGTTCATGTCCCAATCCCCGGTCCTGTGAATGCAAACTTATCTGTGGATAGGATCTTTGAAGATGTTATTAACTCAGATGAGGACATATTGTCATACTGGATTAGGTGGGCCCTAATCCAATAGGACTGCTGTCCTCTCGAGCAGAAGAAATTTGAGTACAGAGGGGCAAAGGCCGAGAGAGATGCCCTGAGATGGAGGCAGAGGTTGAGGGGTGCTGCCTCAGCCCAGGATGGCCGTGGACCACTCGCCACCAGCAGCCAGGGCAGAGGCACAGAACGGACCTTCCCTTGAAGAAGTGGCACGCACTACCCACGCCTTGATTGTGGACGTCTGGCCTCCAGAACTGCGAGTTGATAAATTTCTGTTGTTTAAGCCAACTGGTCCGCAGTACTTTGTTACAGTAGCTCTGGAAAACTAAGACACATATATACAGACATTATATATATATATGTGTGCATATATAATAAAATGTGAATAAATACATACATGTGTCTTAATGGACTAAGAGAATTTCATAGTAGGGGCTCTCTTCAAGGGACATTTGAGCTACTCCACCTCCATCCTCATTTGAGTCTGTGCCTGCCCCCCTCTCTTGACTTGGGGTGTCTGCCTGCCCCCCTCTCTTGACTTGGGGTGTCTGTCTGAGGGTGCTTGGCCGGAAACAGGGCAAGTCTTGATAGTGCCTGGCTTGACTCTTCCTCTAGACGTGCTCTTCCTGATAATACCCTCAAGTCCCTGTAAAGTGTTGTGGAACCAGAAGTTCAGTTCAGGTATTTTGTGGAGCCAGAAGTTCAGTTCATGTAGATAAGATTGCTTCGTGGGGTGTCTTCTCACTTCTTGGCTAACCCGTATCTATTCCTACTTCTCTTCTCAGTATGGCTCAAACTGTCAGTCTTAATCTACAAATCCCTTTGTGATCTGGGTCCCTCCAGCATTCAATATTGCCTCTCTTGTTCTGGGCCTGTCAGTTGAGATAAATAACCCGAGAGTTTTGGCATTTACAATGGACCTCCTGTTCAGTGAGAAAATTAACAAATCTGTCCATCTTTCCCTTTATACTTTCCCACAATTTGCATGTATGTAAAACCCAAAAAGGAGATATTTATTTGGCATGCCATATCCTCTCATTACTAATCCTGAGGTGCTAGATCTTGGATTTAGTGGCTGGATGATCACTGCTATGAAACCAACCGAAATGAGGAGGGCATTTTCTACAGGTCCTTGCAAACCTTGTCCTTGGGGTGGGGAGCACGTCTCCTTCTATATTTGGGCAAAAGCTAGTTAATAAAAACCGGAAATGTGTTGCCCTTTATGCCTTCAAAACACTGCACAAATAGTAATGAGCGTGCATTTGAAAGCAAGGCGAGTATTGGAAACGAACTAGAATCAGATCTTTCTCTGGGCTTATGATAATCGAGGTTAAGACTCAATCAAAGCAGCTGTCTTGCCGAAATGACTTAAAGGGAGAGAAGGGCAGTCATAGAAATATCAGGTAAAATTAGCTTACATAATTTTCCCTTTATTTAGTTCTAGGGTATTGGTGCCTTCGATTCAGAATTCTTCACGCTTCTTTATTCAAACTTAGACCTTCCAGTGGACTCATTAAGAAGGTCCCCCTCTGGTCCTTCTCTCTTTCCCTAGGTCTCTCTCCTCAGGTGTTCAAATAAGCAATCAATCACCCATTTCCGTGTTTGCACACAGAGATATATGAGGAAAACTTTCAACTTTCCCTGAACATGGAAAAAAAAAAAATCACATCTGCTAATATACTCTGAAAAAAAAAAAAACAGCTAGAAGAGGTTCCACAGGAATCCTACAGACACCACAAAGAACAGGAAGAAATATGTCTTTTATTATAAGTCTCATATATACAGGGAAAGCTGTTTCTCACAGCTCAGGGAAGGCCGTGAGAAAGAGCCACTGTCACCGACGGTGATCGCGTTTACACTGGTAACGGCATTTAAACATGGCTGTGCATTATTAACAAATAGAACCGTACACAGAAATGCATAAAAGACATAGGTATGTGGGTGGACACTTCACATATTTTCTAGAAACAAGTCAACACAAAAATACAATGTGCCAGTAAAAAAAATAGGCATATCAATAGGTCTCTTTTTTTTTTTCCCGTTTTCTTTTTTTTGTTAACACATGGTATGCTGAGCTTTAATCTCAAGCTTTTTCACATCAGGATTTGCAGGCACTTCAGCAATCCAGCCATGGTTTACAATACATGAAGTTCAGACCGACAAACAAATACGAAAGCAAAAGAGGATCTCACGACCCATCGTACAGTGAAAATATCGACATGAGAGCAATCTTTTGTTACCACTGTTTTGGGACCCCAAAATGTTCTCTGTATGATGCATAAAGGTTTTTCCCTTTGTTGTCTTTTATGTTTCAAGGTGGACTTTTTTAGCAACGTGGCGCTGCCCGGCAGAGATGCAGTGGGTGGATGTGCCAGGCATGCAACGATTTCAATGGACTTTAAAAACCACTGACAGCAGATCAGTTTTTAGAACCCAGAAATGACTGATTTATCTTTGTCCCACTCTACACCCTCCTGCCAACCTGTCAAAACGAAAACTAATTAAAATAATTATTGGGATGTGCTGGACCATAAGCTCATGCTGGGAGACTTCTTTCCTCAGCGCCCATCCTCCCAGAAGCTGATTCACTCGTCAGGCCTGCTCCTTCCCCCTATGCAGAGCTGTGGTGACTCCACCAAGGGGCTGGGAACATGAGAGAACAAGTGTATTTATAAACACAGACCATCATCATCACTGCTAATTTTATTGATAACCTTGAGCTAGAAGGTAGTTAAAAAAGGACTCCCATGATAACCAAAAAAAGTGTTAGACTATGGCTTAGCTCCTTTGATAGGATAAAGGAACTTTCCCCTTATGGGAAGCTGAGGAAGAAAATGGAAAATCGTACTAATTGCAAAGAACTGCAATAAATGAGTGTGCTATGAAGTACCTTCCAGATCCAATTTCTGGTTTGCATCACCCACTTCCATCCACCAGGGACTGAGATGTCACCTCACATCCAAGCAAATGTTAAGGGAGAAAGAGGGACCCATCCTACCCTCAACTTCAAGTTCATCTGTCACCACCAGTTGCGTTGGGGCTGGAGTAACAAAGCCATGCCGTCCTGTGGGTTGGGACAAGATTCCTGGTACTCCAGAAAGACACAGGGCTTGTGAACACCTGGAACAGATGATTGTCAGATGGTGGGAAATCCTTCCATGAAACAGACACTTGACACATAGTGGCAAAGACGTTAAGGCCTTCCACATTCTGCTCATCCTGCTTAAAGGCACTGATACGAACAACAGAATTTTTCCATAGTACCATCAAGGTTCTTAAAAAACTCCCAAAATACAAGTCTTTGTAGGAAAATGTCCTTTATTGCGTGACACGGGGTACCTGTCCTTCTGCTCAGGAGTAGAAGGGCCTCCCTTTCTCAGGAGTCTGCAGTCTGCTCAGCCGAGAGACCTGAGAAGGGGAGGGGGGCACGTCTTGCCGGAAGGGCCCCTTGGGAGGGGTGTAATTGGGGTCCTGGACTTTCTTGTACGAGTCATAGTTGCCGGGCCCTTCGGGAGGCGGCTTTTTCTTCATCTGCTGCTCCTTCCGCCTCTGCTCCTGGCGAAGGAGCTCCTGGGTCTCCAGCATGACCCTGGCGTTGAAGCCGTGCCCGCCCATGTAGCCGTTCCTGGAACCCTGGTAGCTGGAGTACCTGGGATTCTCCTTGGCACTCTGGAAGCCTTCCCCGGGGGAGTAGTTCTGCTCCCAAGAATCCTGGGAGACAGAACTGGCGTTTTTCCTGCTTTGCCTGGAAAGCAAAGCCCAGAGGTTAGCGTGAGGGTTGGAGGAAGGGGAAAGAGGAAGGAAAGGAGGGAGGGGAGGAGGGAGGGAGGGGGGAGCAGCGGGGATAGAAGATGCATTTCAGTGTTTCAACAAACATCACTGTGTTCCTATCACATGCCAGACACTGAGAGGGACTGGAGGATTTGAAAATGAAAACACGCACTGCCCTCAGCAGGCTCACAGTCTCGGGCATGTAAACAACGACTAAACAGGAGAGAGAGCTAACATATGCAGCAGCTATTGGGCAAACAGGGTCCAGCTCCTATATCTGGGTAAGTGGTTGTCTGTTCAGCTTGGGGTAACAATAGCTTCAGCCATTTAGACACATTGGCAAGATGCTATATAGGAGCATCAGAGATTTGGCAGCTTCTACTGCAGCAATAATTGCTCGCTTTAGATTGTTACAATTCAATGCTAAACAAGCAAAACAAATATTTTACACAGCTGCCACCATAATGCCAGAGAAGCCAGCTAATATGAAGTACATGTAATGGATTGCAATATGAGTTCAGTTATGAAAGATTTAAAGTCCAGACTCCTTTATGATTAAAAATGCAACAGGCAGTCCCTTAAAGCACTGGCTTTAGAGTTGCATATGTCAGCAACTGACACTCATCAGAATACACGCTCCTCAAGATTTTAGAACTTGGAAGTCTGTACAGTAAGCACTATTTTCCTACACACTGTACTGACACAAAAGGCAAGGAAGACTTTCTTAGCTCACTTTTTGTCACCCAGGATAGGGAAATAAATCAGGTTCATATAGAAATTTCAAATTCTTATCTCTTCTGCGATAAAGTTGCACATCATTTTCAGGAAACATTATTGTTTTGAAACATCTTTAATTTATTATCAGGTCTCTAGATGCTTTTATGAATTTACAATAAGATTGGCTATGATAAAGTAAAACAATTTTGTGCCAGAAGAGAAGACATGCCCTAATTTTTTTTGCCTTGAAAATGGAAGAAGGGGAGAGAGAATTGAGTAATAAAACAAAATATATTGCTCCATTTATCAATAAGAAAATCATTTGGCAACAGTATGTATTGCTCAGCCTTTCCCATTGACAGACACACAATGTGGCTGAATGTTCAAAGAGTCTCCTAGAAAGGAAAAACAAGGTCTGTGAAGCCATCGAGTCTCCCGCAGGAATGAAACCATTTGCATTTTTGAACATTCAGAAGTGCCATCAATATGGTTTGGGATGAAATCTGCCCATTTTCCATATGGCCAAAATTCAAGTCAGGGATATTTTCAGTAAGGAAAATGAACTCAATGGCTGGCACCATCTCCGGATATGGCTATGATTAATTGTGCGCTCCACGGTACATCTATCTGGTTCTCTTTTAATGCAAGTCCGAACCATTTGTACAATCAGCCCCGGCAAGAATCCTTAGATTTGATGGAATAGTTTATTTGCCTAAAGCACTGATTATCTTCACTTAAAAAGTCATAAATTCATCTGCCCAGAGACAAGAGTGATGGAAAGTGCCGGCGTGAAACCAGGGATTTGACATTAATCATGAAACTTTAATTAAAACAACGAACTTGTTACTGATGTTATAGCAATAACGGTGGGATCCCTTGATGGGTTGGTTATCAATTTGAAGATAACCAGAAAGAAGCTGTAGAACTTTGGCCTCTTTTTTCATCCTTGGCCTACTGAGAGCCACTAATCCCCCCATCCCCCACCTCCACAAGGCCTGAGGCTCCACGGAGGTCATGTGACATAAGAGGAAATTTGACTCTTCCTCAGAAGCCAGAATCTTTCTATATTTAAACGCACTGAGAATTCACTGAAGGTTTGCTAGGGATGGAAACTGTGAAGATGTGGGGAAAAGAATTTCTCTTAGCCAAAACGTTCTTCAACTTAATCATAATGGAGAAAAGTAAGTAGGGGGTCCTGAGGCTTTAAGTAAAATTTGTGGAGAAAATACACGCACACACATGAACATACACACACATACATATATACATGCTCCCTGAGTAAGAAAGTTACTGGTATCAGTAAGCTCTTGATTAAGAAGAGGAAGAGAAATGAGTAGATCATAAAGAAACAAGAGAAGGAAGAAACAGACAATGCGCTTTCTACTCTAGAAAACTAGTCACCCAGGCAGCAGTGTGGAGTGGGCAAGCAGCTTTGGACCAGTCAGATATAGATTCAAATCTTGCGTCTGCCACTTGCCAGCTGTGTGGTCGCTGGGACCAAGATGTCTCACCTGTGAAGCTGGCACACCTAACCTCAGAAGGTTGTGGGAGAAAGAAATGAAGTAACCCACCTGATGTGCTCAGAAAAGTGCCCGGCACATAGTAAATGGTTAATTAGCATGTGTTAGAGGAGTTTGAAGGAAAAGTCATTTTGCCTCCAAAGATTGAGCGTCCTGGTTTGGGGGGCGTCTTTCTGACTGTGATGGTTAATTGTATGTCCTGTTGGCTAGGTTACAGTGTCTAGTTGTTTGGTCAAGCACTGGCCTGCTTGTTACTGTTGTTTTGTAGATAGGATTTGCATCTACAATCAGTTGTTTGCATCTACAATCAACAAAGAACATTGCCCTCAGCAATGCAGGGGAGTTCCCTGATATAATCATAGTTAGTCTTAAATGCCAGAACTGAGGATTTCAGTGGTCAGACAAGGAATTTGACATCAACTGTAACTTCAGCTCTTGCCAGAATTTCCAGCCGTCAGCTTCAATCTCCTGGGGAATTTGGACTAAGGACTTCAGCATCACCTTTATAGGAGTTTCCTGATTGTGGTGCCCTATGAATTCGGACTTGCCAGCCCCATGGTCACGTGAGCCAATTCCTTATAATAAATCTCTTAATATAGAAATATTTTGTTGGTTCCGTTTCTCTGGAGAACCCTGACTAATAAACTGACCAAAGAAAAAATATAAATACAACATTAGTTTTTCCTTCCTTGGTTAGAAGAATTGTGGAAAGATCAAGGAGCAGAGAAAGAGACTCTTTGCTAAAGAAGCCTCAGTAAGTAAGGACAAGTCCACAAGAACTTCCACAGGAAGCCCAAGCTTGGAAGTCCACGTTCTTTCTACTGCCTCATTGTCCATCAATCAAAGCCCACTAATACAGCACTGACAAAATATCAATTTCCTTTCACTGAATTTCTTGGTCCTGGGAATGAGCCTGTTGGACTCTCTGAATCCACGCAAAGCACACAGCTTGGTCTGGCGATAACTAGCTCAGTGATTACAGCTACCTCCCCTTGGCCTGAAGACTGTCCTTGTGCAGAGGCTTAAACCAAGGGCCTGAGGACAGCCTGTTGGCCTCCAAGGTGAGAAGGACCAAGAAAGGGTGGAGAGAAAAGGATGAAGAAAGATGTAAAGACCATGGCTGAAAAGTTGTCAAGCTGGTTACAGAACTGATCCACAGGCCTGGTGGGGAGACCACGGGAGGTGCTGAGAAGTGAAACACATAGCGAGGAGGTCAGACGACAGAAGGGAAGCCCGGGGAGAAAGGAACCGTGAAGAGGATGTGGAGAGAGGGCAGGAAAAGAAAAGAAAGAAAAGTATTTAATAAAGGATTTGGAGTAAGCCTTTCTGTCAGTGGTTATGACTGAACACATTTCTGCTGGGCTGAAAGCTGCCTTTTGTATATGCAGCTAAGGAACCAATTTAGGACTGAAAAAAGGGAAAGCTCCCAGTCTGATTGGTAATTGAGTGTGGGGCCACTCAGGTCCCCTTTCCTCCTGAACTATTATTGCCACCTGGCTAATGTCTTTTATTTGACATTTCAAAACGTAACCTGAATTTTGGCTACAGAATTCCTTAATTACAGTTAGAACTTACAAACCATGCTGGCTCGTATACATCACTCTAATTCAAACCACCTTATCTAACGTGACTGATACACAGTCTTGACCATTTGTTTTATTTTACGTTCCACTTGGTAACGGAACATTGTTGGTGTGTGCAATCTTTTTGGTTTCAAATACCATACCAACTTGTTTAGACAAATCTCCACTAATTGTCAACATCCGAAACACAGAGGTCAAGTGTCTCTGAAGAATATCACATGGCAGAAGCTCGGACTTGGCTCAGCTGCCTGTGGGCTGCCATGATCCTTCTGAACTGCATGGTTTCTTTACCCTCCCTCCTGCTTCTGCACACAGCTCGTTGCTGAGGGCTGGGTGCAAGGTCCACCGTTCAAATCTTCCTCAGAAATGTGGTTAGTTGCCTCAAGAAATTATTCTCTACAAGCAGAAAACACAGTGGAGGCCGACCAACCCCTCTTGCCTAAACTTACACAACTCGTTAATTTGGGGATGACCACTCTTCTCTATACAGAATAAAGTGTCTACTAATAAAGCAGCGACAACAAACCCTGAGGGACAGTTTTGGTTATTCAGGGAAGTGCTAAATCACCACAAGAGTAATAGTAATCGAAGCAGCATGCACAGCAGTCTCTTGTGCGTTTAAATACAGATCCTTCTACAAGGTGTCTCAGAAGGCAGAGGGAGAGAAGGAGCCAGGCATAGAAGATGTGGGAGAAAAGGAAGGGGTCAGAGGAAAGAAGAGGAGAGGAAGTGTTACCAGGGTGAAGAGTGACCCAGAAGGTTGCTCCTGTCTTTACTTGAGGTGTGATTATTTTCAGAAAAATACAACCACAAACACCTGCAAAGAAGTTAAGCTGCTGAAAGCTCCAGCTCCTGCAGCCATTGCCCCCTCACTCTGTGGTGAACCACAAAGCCCCAGTCAATGAACAAGCAAGATCCCATCTCATTGCCGACCTCAGGTTCCTGCCTCACTGCAGCCAGGAAAGTCCCCTTCCCCGAGCCTGTGCCCTAAGCCCCCAACCCTGACACGACTTTCCTTGGCTCATTAAAATAGAAAATCCTCCACCTCTGGGTGGGATTTAGATGCCATTTTCTTAACATGTGATGTATGTAGAAGCATGTTCTAGATGAGCAAAGACTACACATACTCAAAATCAATTCTTCAAAAAAACCCTTGAATTCTTTGAAAAAAATCTCCTTGCCCACTTGCTCCAACCACCTGCACGTGCATCCCCTAAGCCACTATAACAGAATCCCACTCCTCCCTTTTGGACACAAGTCTACCCTTCTCCACTCTTTGACCAACAAATAAAGTGCTGCTTTGCTTTACTGAACTGGTTTTGTTGGATTGGTGTGAGAGACACCATAAATGAGACCTGTTCTGGGGGGTCCAGCCTGTAAAGGGTCGGTAACAGAAGTCTAAGAGAAAATACTCAGTTTGGAATATCTGAGCTACTGAAGAACACGAGCAGGAGAAAGTCCAGGGAACCCTATCAGTTCCCTCTTGCTGAGGGTGGCTGCCCTCTCATCTCCCCCTCCAGGCTGTCCTGACTTCCAGAGCCATCGCAGCACCTCTCTCTCCTACCTCCCTTTCTTAGCAAAACTTCCCAATTCACTCCCTCTTATGAGATACACTTTGCTAATTCCCTCTGCTGTTTCTTATCCTCTCAACCACAATGGAAAGAGATGAAGTCAGACAATTTGCCAATGAAAATAAGAGGATGGTGCCTCCACTGATGACCCCCCACCCACCCACCCCACCCAGGCCGGGGCGTGCTCTGTCCACCTGCGTGCTGTGCATGGAGGCCACCCATGGTGACAGGCCAACCGCTTCGCCACCTCCACCCTTCCCAGAGGATGCAGGCCCATCAGGCTGGGAGGATACGCTGCGTACACACGGACTTTTACAGTCCTTCCAGTGCTTAGAATTTGATTCACTGGTTTAATTCATACAGTGGCCTTCTTCCAAATGCTCCAGGCATTTGAGCACAGAAGGGAACTTACTATTTGTTAATCTGCCAAACTTGAAAAACAAAGCCCTTGTAGCAATGGGCCTTACAAAATAATGCTTTAGGGCATGGGCAGGTTTGGGTTTGAATTCTGACAGAGTTACTTCCTAGCCTGATTTCTTGTGTAAAATGAGATGACCTCCAAGGGCCTGTCAAGATCTAAACTTCAATGACTCTTACATAGAGCGGGTTAAACAACTATTAGTGGGTAATTCTCCTATTTAAAAGAAAAAGGGATTTAGTACTCAAAGGAGATACAGCTTTATAGACTGGAAACGAATAACTAAATGAACAAAGTTACTAAAATACATGACACACTTCCTGGAAGAAATTTTTACTCCCATCCAAATTCCCTTGGCTAACCTGTGCCAATGTTGTTACATCTCTGATGGTTATTAGAACGATTATTTAACATTTAAAGAGACTCCACTTCATTAGAAACTGAATCGAGATCACTTTTACATGGGTCAGGCAAGTCTACACAGATAAGCATTTGCCAACAAACAAGCATTGTTTGGTTCAAATTTAGAACGATTCACTCAATACCAAAATGGCAAGTGGATTTTTTCCCCACCCAAAATGTTTTGTTACCTGGAATATTTTTTAAACAAACCAACAAATGCCTGTCAGAATCATGATGATAGGCCTTGTTTTGGAAAGTCTAGAAGTTGAACGTTTCAGAATATTTTATTCCTTACCACACATGGAGGAAATGTTCAGATGAAAAAATGGAAACTATTTCCATGTGTCAAGGTTTGGTCACCTGAGGGCTTTCCAGTTTTAGGACAGAGAAAAGTCTGGAGCACAGATGCCTCTGACTTGGATGTCAGGTAATGAGGTGAACATTCTTATAACTTCCAAAGGTCCAACATTGAACTACATCAGGTTGCAGGACAAGACAGAAAGGTTTGGTACGAGCTACAGCAGGTTGTCAGGACAAGACAGCGAGATTTGGTACACCAACCTCAAGCAAGTACTGTATCCTTTTACAGAGCTCTAGATCTTACAAAAGCATCATTTCTTCTAGTTGCTCTATGAACTAAGCAAAATAAGAGTCACCATCCCGTTTTTCAAATGAGTAATCTGTCTTGCCCACGGCCACACAGCTCTCAAGTAGCAGAACCACGACTAGAACTCAGGTCTGACCACTAAGCTTAGCTTTTGGATGTCAAACAGCTTCTCTTCCAGGGAGGGAGCTTTTGGGTGGAAATGTGTGCATGCCCTTGAAACACCTTTCTTTTCAGTCTTCTGGCTGAACAGTAAGATGGCACCCCTAGCGAAATGCAATAATTCCCATCCATCCATTTGCCAGTTCCTCTAGCGAGAAACAAGTTGGAAATGTCAGTGAGATTTTGGAAGGAGGGACTTCCTAAAGGGGGGGGGGCATGGAGGGGGAGAATTTGAACATCTGGAGTTGTCCTACCGAGGCAAAGAGCTGTACTGGCGCTGGGCTTGCTGGAAGCTGTCCCGCTCCTCTTGGCGCTGCCTCTGCATCTGCACCTCCACGGAGACGGAGTGCCTGCCGCTCTGCGTGTAGGGCTTGGAGTTGGGCTGAAGGAGAAGGACACAAAAGAATGAACGAGAAAGAGACCACTGATACCACCTGACTTGTTGATTTAATTACAATTCTTATAGATTGATTTTGAAACATTTTGCAAGTTGCATAAGGTTTTTTCCTTCTCCTTCAAAATCAAGGAATATAAATGCTCTTTGGAGACAAATACACAATCATCTTAAATTTTTATTTCGGCTTTGGAATGCAGGTGAAAATTGAAAGGTCAATCTTTTTAGTCTTCTTAACAAAGTTTGGCAAAGACTGATATTAGTGACCAGTTTGCATTCCTTGTATCTACAGCAAATATAAGGAGGGTGAGGCACTCAAAAAAAAAGCTACAATAACCCACACTTGAAAGTTGGCTGTGATGGTTAATTTTAATTTTTTCCTGTAGTAGTTATATATATTTTACTATAGCAGCCCAGGATACACTATAACCAGATGACAGTTAAATTTTGAGCCAAGATTAATTTAAACCAGGTACTGTTAGCCTTGTACAGGTTTCCTCTAATGCATGGATAGCAGCCAAATGGGCAAGAAATACCTATCAAAAGAATAAACCGGAAAGCTAATAGCTTCTTATTAGTTATTAGGTGATGACATTTTAGCCAAGTTAATCATAACCCTATAGAGAAATTATTGATCCTTTGAGCTAAATCCTTTGGTCAGCAGGTCAGCAAACCCAGGGCCTCATACCCAAATCACATATTGAATATGTATCATGCTGTATGATCGAGTCTCTGTGGGGACTCCAACTTTTCACTGACAATCATTAGATTACCTTCTAGATCTGGACTTTTGAGAAGACGGAAGCTCTGCTCAAAATAGAGAACTATTTCTCTAATTTTACAAAGCATCAAACAACTATTTATCATAGCACCAGTGACCTGCCCTCTTAAGTAATCATTTTTGTACTTTCTAGCCGTCGCTCCCCTTTTGTATTATGCAACATTGTGCAATACGCGTATTCTGAGTGAAGAATGTCTGTTAAAACAAAGTTATTGATTTTCTGTTAGAATTCAAAGCCAGTGGCAGACTTTGGCTCCATAATCATTTTCTAAAATAACTGAGTCTTAACATTCATTGGGATAGTTCTAAGATAACATGTTGGTTTGTTACCTAAAGAATAGCTGGCTCCCATGGCTGGCTTTTGTCTGAATAGGTACAAAGCATCATCTATTGTCCTCTTTCTGTCTGGCGAGCACTATCTTATTTGTTTGTAAGCAATAATAAGGAAATATACAGGACAAAAATTTCAAAGCATATGGCCATAGTTAGAGAGCATATTAAAAATATCCCGATACAAAAATAATGTGTGAAGAGATTAGGCTTTACAATACCCCTGTCCCCACTAGTAGATGTTTATAACCACACTCATTGGAACAAATGTGTGCTCAGAGGCTTACTCTACAACACAGTTCAAATAACACATCAGTGGTGCCTTCAGCAAGAAAAACACTTCCCTGAGTGAGTTTTGCTTATGCAAACAAAGCGTCAACCAATTGTTCATCAACTACATTAAAGGAGACAAACATTTTCTTCCATTACACTTGATGAGGCTGGCCAAAAAGGGAATGGAGCTGTTTTCTTTTGCATGGTGAGCCCTGGGATGTTCCAGGGAAGCCATCAGACAGGAGGGAAAGCCAAGCAAGAAAACATACACAATTTCTCGTATGTCCTCAGAAAAGAACCACGTTTTCCCTTCCTTTTCATTCAGTATAAGCTATCTGCATGTGTCAAGCAGTCTTGAAAGATCTGGCATTCTGCAGCAGGCTTTAGTAACCAGCTTTTCAAACTCATGCTGTTCTGTGACATGCTGCTTATGGAGATGTGAAAAGAAAATGCAAGGTCTTGTAGAAATTTCAGGTGTATTTTTAAGTTGCTTCTCCCAGAGGCCTGAAAATTTGATTCTGACAGAGAAAAAAGAAGTTGAGGGCTTTTGTTGCTTCGACTGTGTGTTCTCTGACACTGTTCACCTCAAGCATCAAGTTGGTTCTTGACAAACTCCAATAATGAAATTATCATCATATGGGAACTGAATGCTTAAAATGAGTGAACGAGTTTGGTATCAGCATAGTACTTACTTTACCATGATAAAATAGACACCTTAGCTTCACCATTAAGATTTTACTTCAATTATCTTTGCAGAGTATGGTAAAGAGGTAGGTTATTGACAAGAATAACCCTTATTTTAAAGATGAAATTTTAATGGGCCATACGTTTTCGAGGAAGATTAGATATAGGACCAGCCCATAGCAACAACGAAATAAGTCCATCTTGGCAAGTTTTACACCTGACCTGAATCTGAAATAAACTCTTGGCTTCACAATTCCAATGAAGAGCTCATAAAAATGGAAATGGTGGGAACAGTATTATATCGACAATCCTGACTTTTAAATACTATGGTTTTGGTCCCTAAAGCAGAAAGAGAAGAATATATCCAAGACCAAAATCACAAAAATAAAATAAATGCAGAAAGGGATCATTTGCAACCCCAGAGAGAGGTGCATATTTTCAAATAAAATCTCATCATCAATAGCAACAACAAAGTAACATCTGTCCAGGGAAATACATGTGTAAGCATAATTGTAATAATTCTGGAGATTCATCAAATAAAATGGCAATAGCTCCATTTTAACGGTGCAATACAAATAACCCTGGCCTTGTTTGTGATGAAATGGGTGACAAGCAATGACCTTTAAAATAATGAAAAAATAAAGCAAACAAATAAAACACTCAAAGATGCCATGGCCATAATAACAATAGAAGTTGTAAATAAAAATAAATATATACTTATCTGTTATGCTGCACACTGGAGGGCCATGATATGTGAATCTTTTCATGGCTTGTGTTTAAACACAAGCAAAAACTATGCATGTCGCTTTTATAAATGAGCTGCAAAGAACTGGTCTTTATCATGATTATAAAGAGAGCATGTAAAGCTTGGGGAAGCTACATAACTTTGGTGTCATGTACTGGTGTAAAATAAAATGCAAAAAATATATTCCATATACTGTTTCTCTTAATTAAGTCATTAAGACTTTTTCTCAATTAAATGAAATCATCCTTATTTTTCCAAAATTAAAATTAAAATAAATAATAAAAATACAAAAATCAAAATAGTTAATAGATAATAGTCAAAAGAACAAATATAAACATACACATTACAAAATTTTAGTACTAATTAGAATAAGGTAATATTATACCTTGACAGCTTAATATAAAAGGATAAGTAGCACTTACGAAATGAAATTCATTACTTATTTGAAAGAAATAACATTTATATAAAATATTCAATAATTTAAAATTTGAGGAGGAAGACAATAATAACACAAAGACCAATGACATCCCTTTGAGATTTGGAAGCCTTATTTTAGTAATTCAAATGTGCTGCAAACCAAATCTGAATTACACAGTCTGATAAAAAGTGGTAATTTAATGACCTGATGGAGGATAGAAATAATTTTTATTCCATTAAATTATGTGAACAGTATATTTTTTTTTTACTATTTTTAAGAGTAGACATTAGCCAATATTTTTAATTATTTTCTATAGTGGACTTGCTTTTAAATTTTAATCAAAACAAAGTTATATTTTGTCTATCCTGTCTTCCCATCCCACCACCCATTCCCCATTACATACTATACTTATAAAACTATCGATTGAACTCATGTGGGTTCTGAATGTTGGAAAGCTTAATTGCTACTAATGATATTTGTAATGGCTGAAAAATCTGTAGAGCATACTAATTTCCCTCATAAAGTTTTAATAAATGCATGTTTCAGTCTTAATCCATTATTTGTCTTCCTCTTTCCCAACCACTGCCTGGATCTATTTTTTCTCCCCACCTTAACACTCCCATCTTAAGCATCAGGTACTTCAAACCGTAAAAGGGAAGCTCTACAAAGTGAGCCAGACCTCTAGGATCCCGTGCCAGCACCAACCAAAGGCACCTTAATGAATTTCCACCTGCCCAAGGCCTCTAAGTTAAAATGGCCCACCAAGGCTTTGGCTGGCTGAACCGTGAGGCTAAAAGAAAGAAGTCTGCCTCACAGCAGCCCAGAGGCTCTTTCCATGGGGAAATGGTACCCCTCTGCTGCCAAGAACGGCTTTCTCCATGGCTATATCTAAGGGAGATGATTTCCAACCAGTTTGAGCCAGGGAACTTTCCTTGAAAGTCTGTCAAGTGAGAAGGCATTTTCTGAGCCCAGGTGTGGAGGCCAACTGTGAGGAAATGACAGCAGACACACTTTTAAGTCTTAAAAACAATAAAAACGAAAAGAAAACCATACTTTTCTCAAACTCCCCAGGAACATGGAAGGCAACCTAAGAGTGCAGAGGTGCTGTGAACTATGGCTTGACTTTCCAGTCAAAGCAGGTGAAACCCTCAAAGCCTAAGTCCAACCCAGGAAAAATGAACAGGACCGATTTTTATAATTTGTTTAAAGACAGACTGCTAAGAAGAAAGCTTGGAGGAGAAGAAGATCTTCACATTGCAGAATATCAATTTTCCATCTGAAGGACTAAATGATTTTCAGGCACTACCAGCCTGGAATAGAAAGGATTTAGCAATATAGCCATTAAAGACTCCATTATCCCATCCATCAATTGTCTCGGCCAGCAAGTCTCCTCACGGGTAACACTCAGCCAGCAAGTCTCCTCATGGGTAACACTCAGGTATCTGCAAAGTTTTAACAGCATACTGTACTTATGTCTGCAGCCTGCAATTTAATTCTTTTAAAAGCAACACGAACTCCTGTCCATATCTAAGCTCTGTGATAATAACCAACCCTCTTCCATTGTTCCATTATCGTAAGGAAAGATTTAAAGCAACTTACTTACTGCTTTATTTATGTTGCACCTGCAGAGTGTGGGGAAGAAAGCTGTTTGGTTCCCTCCCCCCCCATTCTTCTCTTACTCAACTTGGGAGAGAATTCACTTCAATTATGGAGCTAAGGAAATTTTCTGGGCCTCTGCTCATCTAAAGACTTTTTGTGCCAGAAATCAGCTCCCTCAGGCCCAAACATTATTTTCAACAAAAGCCCAGGAACAGGTGCATTCTGAACTGCTAGAGTTTATAGCAAACATTTTGAAAATGGATGACCTGAAAAGGGCGACTTGGATGAATTTTTTGCAGCATCCCTCTAAATATGCAAAGCAACTGGCTTAGCTATTTTTCTATATGACACATCTGGATGCACTTTGTGTGTGGGCATTTCTGTCAAGCACCCTGATTTCAACTAATGTGGTCTAAATTGAACACACAGCTTGAAGATGAGTTTATGGTTCTTTAAAATGAAAATGATTACAAACCATCCCAATGAGTGAGATCATGGACTTATCCTTTCCCAACACAGTGATCTTTCAAGGTCAGAAGACATACAGGAAAAGAAAAAAATCCAATCTATTCAAAGCCCATTTTGTGAAACAGATAATAAAATCCAAAGACTAAGCTACATTTTGAACAACAAAGCAGCTATTATTAAGGCAACAATGAGAATTCATATTAAAATTAATACACTAACTGGAATCACAGTCACTTTAAGCGCATTTACATGATCCATAGAATGGAGAGTACACGGCAAGATCCCAATTGCTTGAAAATGAAGAAGGAAAAAAAAAGAGAGAAGAGAAGGTCAACTTCTGACCCACAATTTAGGAAATTATTCCATTCCTAAGGTAATCAGCCTGTCATTCCAAATAATTCCCTGCTCACTCATTACAGGAAACGATAATACAAGCCAAGTTGTCTGTCTGAAGCTGCTATGGCATTTTGAGACACAATAATTTGGCCTATGACCTTCAGTAGTTGAGTTCCCAATGTACAGGTTTTTCTCAAATGTTTTTCCTAACATGACTGTACATATTAAGGAGTAGATAACAGAAACATATGCCACCATATCCACGTCCCTAATTCAAAAAAAAAAAAAAAGAGAGAAGAGAGAGAAAAATCTTAGAAAGAATCCAAAATGAATATCAAATCATTTTCACACCTCCCAACGAAAAACATCTGGAGTGAAGAAGTAGAATTCTCGTTTAGTCTCAAGGAAACATAGAGACCTTGCATTTGGATACAGTGTCGCCAATCAGAAATAAATTCATTGATTCGGTTCCTAAAGCTATATGTTTCTCTTTCTCTAAATTATATATTCAAAATACATTCCAACTTTGAAGAGGTGTTCTTTCAAGCACCTCCCAACCACCCAAAGCTGACTTGGATGGAGTTCTTCTGTCTTCCTCAAAATCCCATGCATATCCATATCCAACCACTTCTAAATCAACTTCTAAACTGGCATGGCAGTTGGACATGTTTGGACAGGCCACCGCAGTGCTGCGTTTCTTTTGTTTGTTTGTTTTTGTTTTTGTTTTTTTTATGGAAAACACATTAACTTTATTATGGGTATAGTTTAAAACCAGAGAACAAATAAGCCACAAGTAATGCATGGCAGAAATAATGTCATCATGGTGTTTGATCTATAATATAAAACTGATTTTGTGAGACTGGTAATTTAATGTCCGATGATCAGATAGTGAAATAAATCAATGAATAAGAAAAAAGTATTCCTTGGTTAGACTCTGGAGTTCCGAGGCCATTCTTTTGTTGTGTAGTACCAAACATAATGACTGAACTTACTGAGGAAATGCTCAGTAAGTTTGATGAATAAAATAATTAATGGATAAATGTTGTGAAGATGCTGGTTTGAAGTCCATGTTTAGGGCGAAGTAAAATAGCATAATACTGGTCCATTAAACTTGTCCTCATGACATAATCTAGGAAGTATTAAGCCTATGCTGTGTGATAACCATTTCCCTATGCAGCTGCTATTTTCTTCTCCAGGTTGGCAGTGTATTCATTACTCTTTTCAGTCCCTTTGTCTAAATATACAACCTTAAGAATGTTTCCCACACATCACAAAACAATTCTACTTTAAGAAAACTAGTAGGGATAGATGGATCAATTATACCAATATAAGTAGGTGAACAGAATTCTGTCAGTTGCTACTTGGGAATGATTCAATTTACTTAATCATCTAGAAAAATTAACAAGACATTTTTAATACCATTAATAGTGATATTGTTGTAGAAGACAATTAGAGATTTTCTTAGATAATATATCTGCTGGACTTGTTTCAGAACCTCCCAAAGTCAGGCTAGAACTGATCTCATGAGGGATTTTTCCTGATGTGCTCTCATCCCACATTGCCAAATCCCTTTCTAAGTCCATCCACCTCATTTGAACAAAGGGGAAGCCCTTCAAACCAATACCTAGTCTCCCATTTTTCCTTCTTCTCTTTTCTTCCACAAAATTAATCTACTAAACACAGGACATTGTGTACAGTAGGTACACAATAAACCTCTGCTGAACTAATTTATTTTGGCTCTTTGATTCTGAGGAAAAATATATCTATAAAAAATTACTGACTAAACTTTTTTTAAAAAGGCATTGCTGAGAGCAAGAATGCTTTTGCTATGCCTTGTCATAAGGCAAATGAAATCTATTATGCAATGACAGATGGCACAACATGATACAAAATGAAATTAGCAATGATGAAACCCAGATGGGAACGAGGGGAAGGTCAATAAGTTAAAGGTCAAAGGAATTTGGCTCCATCTTGTCTCGTTCCGTAAGGACTGAAGTCATAGCCTAGCAGCCTTTACTGTAGGGAAGTTGCAGGACTGACACGTCATTGTGCCTGAGAACCAAACACTCACCCAGGGTTGTTCAAAGCTATAGGTGCGTCGCCGATCTTCCACATCTTCATCCTGCTTTGCTTGCTGAAATTCTTGCCGCAGACGCTGTATCCGATCATGGTTGCTAGGAGTGGATCTGTTGCTAAAAAAGAGAAAGGGGCAACAATGAACGCCCTTCAGAAATACAATCTGTGAATTGCAGTAACTGGGAAAAAAAATGGCACATTGCTGTGAAATGACTACTTAAGAGGACGTGAATTTAAAAAAATATCTAAGCATTTGAAATATGTTTTCATTTTGTTATTATGATTAAGCCTTATTGAAGCTAAGATGGATATTCAAGAGAGTAAGCAGTATTTTTAGATATTCCTTTCTTATGCAGTTCTTTAGAAGCCTCATTTCCTTTCTAAGCTGGCAAGGTGTTGGCAGTGAAAGTTTTTTGGAAAGGACCCTGCATTAAACTTCAGAAATACCAGGGTCTAATCCTAGCTCCTACACCTTCCCTAACTAAGATACTTAATGCCTCTGAGCTGTAATTTCTTTATACATGAACTGGAGATATTCATTTTGCTCTAAATATCAAAGTTGTAACAATCAAATGGATGATAACACAACAAAATACCACCTCACAAATGTTCAGTATTATTTTCATAACACCCTCATATGAAGTTCCCATTTATGAGTCATCAGAGGCCTTTACACAAAACACAATTCTCAGAGCATAAAGGAAAAGGATTTGTAACATCAATTCAGGTAGTAGTTTGATTTGACCTATTAATTAATAACGCTGTTTTCTTCTTTTTGTACAGCACTGAATTTTATTTTATCCTCACATGCAGGGGGTATTATTTCATATACATACACCACCAGTGCATGTGCACACACACAGGCACACATATAAATGTTTACCAATGAAGAAACTGACATTTGATGATGATAAGTGACTTGTCTATAGTCTCCCAGCTATCCAGGGGGGAAAGTGAGATTAGAATCCAGATCTTCTGGCTTCAAGTTCAACCCTCATTTCATTATGTCATGTTGCATCACTTTGTAAAACCCATTACCAATCTCCAAAACCTCTCCTTATAACATCATACAAATCTTCAAAAAACAGTATTTAAAAGAGCAATGCAGATCAATGACCAAAATTAAATCAGTCTTAAGTCTCACAGTACTTTTGGTCTATTCCACTCATTAAGGCACTAAATTGCATCCTATGAGGAAGGCTATTCAAGCACATCGGGTGTATAATATTTCTTGCCAACAAAACTTCAGGCTTCTTGAGGCCAGGAACCAAGTCTTATATTTGCCATATACACCCTTCTGGCTGCTAGCAGAATGGGCAGCTGCTAGCTATTGGGAAAATCAAGTGTCTTTACTGAAAACACATTGCCTTTGTTGCTCAAAGTGTGTATTTGAACTATTCACCCTTAGGTGAGTTATTTGCATGAAGTATCCTGGAAACAAAGTCTACATAGTAGAGTTTATAAAATTCTAAAACAAACATATGTCTATGCATAATTCCACATATTTTGAATAATTCCAAAAATGTAAAAATCTCAAATTGAGAATGTTTATGTACAGGACCACAATATTAATGTCTTCCAAGAATATTGGATAGCATTTCATCATTTAATCTACTGGTGCTCTGACACTTTCATGTTCCTATCAATTTCATTATAGCTTCTTGAATATCCTGTCGATACATTCAATTTGACTCTTTTTCCCAGTCAATAAAATCCTGTCATTCCTTTGTTCTTCCTCTTTCAAATATTTTGAATTGATCAGCCTGAGAACATTAAAGGTTAACCTGTCTGTAAAACATGATATTTTTGACAACATGAGGCTTCAGGCCACGTATGGGTACAGTTTCAAAACTTCCCCTCCATACTTTTGAGCAAGGCAGACTGCTACTTCTATTGGCTTTTGAAAATTATGTATAGCATCGTCTATTGTTCTAACATACATTGTCAATAGTGGCTACCTGACGTAAGCCCAATCTATGGAACTCATTCTCTATGTGAACCAGTGATGCTGTAGGCAAGAAAATGATAAAATTCATGAGACAAAGAGATAGGAAAGTGATCGTTCCTCAAGCTCACTGCCATCTTCCCAGCTGGGCTTCTTTTTGTTCCTGGCACACTTCATAGCCTTTTTTTTTTCCTGCTTAAACAATAGAAATTTATTGTCTCACAGTTTGGGAGCTAGAAATCCAAAATCCAAGTATCAGTGGGCCATACTTTCTTCAAAGTCTATAGCATTCTGGTGGTGGCTCCGTCTCTGCCTCTGTCACATGGAAATCTGACTCCTGTCTCCTTCTCTGGCCTCTACTGCCATGTCCAAATTTTCTTTGCTTATAAGGAAAATATGACTCCAGTCATATTGGTTTATTTTAATAAGATCCTTGAAGATCCCATTAAGAAGTGAGTTCCCACCATAGGACCAGGGGTTAGGACTTAAACATATCTTTGTGGTGGACAACTTCATAGCTTTTAATGTGAGGATGGTGGGAGGCTTGACTGACAGTGTGTTTTACAAGTCTAACCAGAAATGCCTCTCTATTATTTTCACGTATCATAGATAGTTTTAAACCCATAACTTGAACTTTCATGAAGTCCAGGCTGATGAAACTTGACCTCCTACTATTTGTGGTTAAGTGAATGTCCAATCTCCCAAGAAGGGAAGTTGACCAAGAGGCCTTAATTTTAAATTCTGGTCATTTCAATGTTTTTCAAAGTATGAGACAGGTTCTGGAAGTCACTTCTGCCCTTATTTTCAAATCTGAGCATCTAGTGAGACCACTGTTCCTGTCTTTTCCTTTGCCTCCTTGACTTGCCTAAGCCACTTTACGGGTTGAACTTGGAAAACAGGTGGCACTGGTTTTCATTATTGATGAAGACTTCCAAAGACTGGGAGGCCATCAAGCATCCTTGGGGAACAACAGTTGGCAGTCTGAAGGTGAAATCCTGACTTCGCGAGATGAAACTATTCCAACTGCCCACTTCTGTTTCTTGGGCCAGTCTCTACTGGGCCAACAATTCACATTTGGACTTCTAAAATTCTTGATCGGCAGTGCTGCCAAGAAAGCTGAAGGAAATTTTAAAAATTCATTAGCAATAGTGACTAATCCCTACACTCTCCCATCAACTTACATTTAGGTTCATCGCCAGCTTAAAGCTGCACATTACTTTTTAGTGTGAGGCATATAATAAAAGATACCAGCTAAGTCAATCAGAGGGGTGAGTGCAGCAATAAAATTCTCCATGAGGAGTCAGTAAATCATGATTTACCAGTAGTCTTCAGAAAGGAGGGAATTATAGAGATATTTTGGGTAAAAATCCACATAATAAACAACCAAAAAATTTGTCTACAAAAAAAGTCCAACATGGACATTCAGCCCTCTCAGGCACATTGGTGTCTGTAGCACAACTAGATCTTTCTTAAATAAATATGAATGCATGCACTGTGTGTATAAGTATGTGTGTGTGTGTGTGTGTGTGTGTGTGTGTATAAACTAAATGAATAGGGTTAGTTCTGGTTCGTTCATTTCTGACAAGATTAAAGAAGGAAACACTGGATCACACACTATGGAGATTCCCAACAGGGATCTGCACACCATGATCCTGAATTATGTGGAATTCAGATCCTTCTCATCCATAATTACCATGGGGGTTGCAATCTCTCCTGTCAGAGGGAGACCACCCAGGGTGCCAGGCTTTAAATCGGATGAGTGGAACGGGCATTGCTAAAGCACCTGAAAATACCAATTCACACTCAGTGCAGCAATGAGCCTATTTGCAGGTGAGCATGGGAGCCCATCCTTACCCATGCTCCACAGTCATGCTAATCCAACCATCGCTTACAACAGTGCTTCTCACTTATAAGCACTGTGTGTGCTTAAGAATCATCCAGAGTGCTTATGTAAAAATGCGGATTCCTGAGAGGCACCTTTGGATTTCTGATTCAGTAGGTCTAGTGCAGAACCCAGGAATCTGCATGTGTGCAGAAAGCACTGCAGGCGCTATATGGGCTATACTTTCGAAACAATGCCTGGCAGGCTTCAGGGTTGGGGCAAATCCGAATGCCTAAGGGGCAATTAATTTAGGAATAAAGGAGACCCTGCTGCACTGGAAGCACCCACAAACATGTTGTGACAAGTGGGGGATAAAATATTTGGCTCCAGTGGATTGCTGCCTTGGAGGGATGCAGGCCTGGTGCTGCCTTCAGATTTTCCATGAGAAACCAGAAATATAGGTTTTTCCAAAATTTAAAAGTTGGCTTATTGTTGTTTTCAATTCTAGGTAAGTGAAACAAAATAGGTCTGCTAGCTGCTAGCTTACAAGACCTGCTTTATATTCTGTCAATGCTGCCTATTTTATATGTTGTTTCACTAGGCTATTACTTTCACTGCACCAAGAGAAGGCCACTAGTCCCCAGTAACAGTCCCAAGAAATATATTTAGAAACTGAATGCTGGGCATTGTCCACATGGTCTTGTAGCTCCTAAAGCACCTGCTGCTTCTGATCTTTCTACCTCTGGGTATAATGGCCTGCAGGCTTGAGGTCTGACTTCTCTCCTAGACTAGCAGATTCAGAGAGAGAGGTGTCTGTGATGTCACTGATTGATTATTTATGGATCAATCATACTTTAACATTTACATTTTCAATTACACAAAAGAAATTAGGGTGCCTTGGAATAGACAGCATAGCTTTAAGGTCCAGAATTTAGCGGAAGAGAGAGCAACCACTCCCTGTTTACTGTTTACAGGGAGGTCCCATGTTAGCATACACTATCCTTCCCAAAGAAGAAGGGAAAAGTGAAAGGGAAGAAGAGAAAGGAGATGAATTATGGCATGTTTTCAATGTTGGTCAGAATGAGGAAATGATTATAATCTCCGGTACAAGAGAAGAAAAGCTGTCAAAGAGAAGAGGAAGATAAATTTGTTCATATTTTTCTTTTGGTAATGCCCTCTCCTTTTCTTTCTGTTTTTCCAAATTCTACCAGTAAGTCAGAGAAATCAAATTCCATTTCCTTAAAGCCTTTCCTAACTACTCTAATGCACAGTCATCTTTTCCTTTCAATTTTCAAATACTACTTACCTTCTGATCCAAATACTGTCTCACAGTGTTTAGCAGAACTTGTATGTGTATGTGTTTTTCTTTCTTAAGTTTGTGCCTTGACGACAACCATTAGATATGCATATATTTGTATGTCAATTTCATGTGGCAGCTTAGATTGTTCAGCAAATATTTGCAAGGGAGAGGCTTTAAGGGGGTCCTCACATACCCGTCTGCTGATATTCACATCTTCGCATAGTCCTCCCCCTGCGGCCGGGTGGGACCTGTGACTTGCTTCTAACCAGAGCAATGTGGCAAAGGTGTTGGAATGTTTACAGTTATATTTGTGTGATTCCATAGGTGTGTAATGATAAACAAGCATAGCGTCCTTCTTGCTAGTTTCTCTCTCCCCCTTGCTGGCTTTGAAGAAGCAAGGTGCCATGGACCCTACAGCTGCAAGGAATGGGATGCTGCAGGAATGGGAGTCTCCATGTGAAAACCCAGCCTGGCGGACACCTTGGAGGCAGCCTTGTGAGACCTTGAGCAGAGGATCCATCTAAGCTGTGCCCAGACTCCAGACCCACCGAAATGGTAAGGGAACAGTGGTGTGTGGCTTTAAGCTGCTAAGTTTGTTGTAATTTGTTACAAAACAATAGAAAATGTACACCCCACTGATGCTGGCCTAGGCCACACAACCTGTTTTGACAAAAAGGGTGTGAGTGAATGTGATGCAAGCAGGGGCTTGCAATGTGATTGCATTGGGGGGGGGGGGGGTCTCCTCTCTTGTGTTCCCTGCCTTCCTGCCTGGGCAGAACATGCCCCCAGAGTAAGGAGAATAAGAGATAGATGGGGCCAACTGGACCCAACCTGTAGCCTAAAGTCAAGTGCAACAGAGCTCAGCCTAGATCAGCCAATCGCCAGCCTATCTCCAGATGAATGTGCAAGAAGTAAATGCTTGTTAGTGTATCCCATGGGGGTTTTAGGGGATTTTGTAATTCAGCAGCGTTGTGGCAATAGAGGGCTGTTAAACTCTGTAAATTGCCCTCCCTCAAATACTCACATACACCATCACCACCAATAGCACCATCACATCACCTAGAAAAATGTCGGGGTCCAGATATGGAGGTTGTACATACTTGTTAACCAATGAAATAAAGAGGCCTAGAAATGTCTAGAGCTGTGCCTACCCTCAGTTGGAACTAAGTAAGTAATGCCTGTTACAAAATCATGTTAGTTAGAAGAGAAGAAGAAAAGAGTTTTAGAGGAACCATATTTTATGAATGAGTTTCACCACTATTGTTTAGGTACTTAGTCACTCCAAAGTTCTGGTCTCCGAGAAAAACTGCACAAAGTAAATACTACGGTAGAAGATGTAAGTGAAAGATGGTAACTGCCAACTCTTAACACATAAAACCAATTCACTAAACTCGAGTATGAAGCCAAGAACACCTCACAGAACTCTCTCCAATTACTCAGAGAGCCTCCTTTTGTCGACATCCCTACCAATTCGCCCAAAATGTCCTGCTCTGGCACCATGATCTCTGAAAATCAGCCCTCATGCGACTCGGGTAGGAATATGGGTATTTTCCTTGAGCATGGCATAACAGACCTGTCAACCAGGCTATGCGGTACAACTGAAGTCACTGGCCTATTCCTAGTTTCTTTTTCTGGCAGAGATTGCTGACGTGCTGGGAGCTGGGTCAAATAAACAACTCAATTCAGAAGGGGATATCCCCGGTTAAAATGTGCTTTAGTTAGGAAGCTCAGGACTTAATAGATGTCCTTCAAATCACCAACTTACAAAAGACCAAGTACATAGTCAAGATTTTTGTTAACCATATCAGCTTATAGCCATTTCACTTTTGCTATATATTTTTCAGCTCTAGCAATTTACTTTTGGCCTAAGTACAAAATTCTATTCCAAATGCTAGTGAATTTCACACCTGCACTTGGCATCCCATTACTGGGGACGCAAAACGGATCATTATTCTTTGCCCAATAAAAAAAAAAAAATGCAAAAAGTCAATTTCCAAATTATACCTGCAATCTTGAAACTAATGACATACAACACTCAGAGCTCTTTCCCGCTGACATATCTCTATAACCACCCCCCACCTCCACCCCCAAGGTGTCCTGTGCACACACCAAGGGGAAAACCACATTACAGTTCTGCAAATTGTCAAACATCTCTGCTTGTGGAACTCTTTTCTCCTCCACCTGCCAGTGCTTCAAAATCTTACTGCCTCCCACATTCTGGGTTTCCACACTCAAGACTTCTGAAACATCCTGTGGCCTGCACCTCCCACACTTATAAAGAAGATAATAAGTTAAATTTTCCAAAACTCAATTCATTTACACTTAGAGATCCTAGTTTCCTAAATCCTGACTTTTCCAGGCTTTGTTAATGTCTTTAGGCAACAAACTCAATCTTCAAGGGAGGGTTCCTGTTTTTAAGACCACTTATTTACAGGATATGTGTGTTTCTTTAAGGAATTCCTTTGCAGTTTTGCACATAGAAGGACTAAAGATCTGGTTTGTATATAAAATATCCCCCCTTCCCTCCAAGAGTACTATTGTTTTCTGAAACAGTCTCACAGGAGAAAAATTGGAGCACTTCCCTGCTTCCTTGCCCAATTACTGATTCTTACTGCATCCTCTGAAAGGAAAAGCTTTTAGTCCTTGTATTTTTACTAATGGCAAATCTAAAATTCAACTACTTCATGGATGTCACTTAAAACAGACACCAGGACCAGAGTAGGCAAAAAAAATGACACAGGAAGAAACATGTAAGGCAGAACTGTCAGTAGCTTTAGAACCAGGCATCCAGCTTGACCACAAACTTCTCAGCTCATTAAGCAGTGTCTTACTGTGATGTCATGCACTGTTGTACAGAGTTGTAATCCTTTCAAAACAGACAGATTGTCGGCATGATAAAGTGGATACAAACAAGTTCTTGAACAGAGATGACTAAAGCTTTGGGGGAACATGTCCCTGAACTAGAAAGGGGAGCTAACCACACTACCAGGAAATAACACTATTTAGAGACTCCAGGCAAACAACCTTCTTCCCACTGAGATTTTTCTACAGTGATGAGCAATTCCACAAAATATTCCCGAACTTTGAATTGCTAGATAAATAGTCATAATCTACAGAAGTCGGGACTGAGTTCTTAATTGTTGTAAATTAGCGAGCAAACATGGGTTTCTCATTAAACCCATACGCCCCCTATGTTAAAATAGAGCACTCATCATGTGCTTTCCCTCCTGGTTCTGAAATCAGGAGCATTCTCCTTAATACAGATTGCTAGGGTATGTTTGGCAGGTTACTGTTCCTGTCCCTTTCACATGTACTAATTCTCGGGGAGGAAACCTTTAAATGGCAATGGATGTGTTGTCTAAATTTTAATGAAGAGCTATCCTGTGCCCCTATCTTTGATTTCTTAAGAGGAAAGCAGTATCTTCCCCCCAACCCCTCTCAGTGAAGCTTTTTGCTTCTCTTAGAGGAACTTAGCACTTTTTCCCATGGTGCCTGCTCAAAACCACAGGTTTGCCTTCTGTGCTTGGACAGGTGAAGAAGCATAAATTGCCAAATTAAAAGGAAAGGGAAGGAAAAAGAGTACAATGCTGTGGAAAAGCGAACTCTGAACTTTCAAATCGGGTAAGCATTAGACCAAGCTGGCTGAGACTACTAGGGCTTTGCACTTGGCCATTTTTCTCAAGCTGGAAGATTTATGAGGAATGGGGGAAAGGGTGGGAGGGTTAAACCAAGAAATGTATCAATTACCAAACTACAAATAAAAATAGCTCCTCTGCACAAGCTTCATTAAGTTTTATCAGTAACTATCGTGGGGTTTTACACTCAAACCACAGATCATAAATTCACAGTAAAGCCCCCATATGTTCACCAAACACCTGAATTCAATTTCTCTTCTGGTTGTGAAGTCAGAATGCGGTGCTCAAATTAATTATGCATGCAAAGTTAGTTTCTAACAAGGGCAGGTTCTTTGCAAGGCTGAAGGGTATTTATAACATCTGAAATTTGGGGATAGATCTTTCTTCAATCTTAACTTTCTTTTTTCTTCTTTCTGTCCCCCCCCCCCCACTGGTATGGAGGTCTGAATTTCCTTTTCCAAATGTGAACAGTGAAAAACTAAAGTTGGTAAATATCCTGTCATTTTTGTATTTTTCTATAGATAATCCCAGACATTTAGGATATGTAACAAATGGTCTTAATGTTACCTTAAGATTTTTAGACAAATATTTCTGTGGGTATGTACAAATCACCTTGAAATATAAAGAAAGGCTAAAACTTTGGCCAAGTGGTTACATTTCTCTGTGTCTATGTGTACATGTAAAATTAGCTACTTAAGAAAGATCATGTCATTTTCAGCTTATTTTCACAGCTTTGCTCATCATCTGTAATATGAAAAGAATTATGAGGAATTTATACAAATCCCAAAGGCACTCACTTTCCTCAGCTGATAAAATTCATTTCCAGATTCTGACACCCATGATTTGTTGGCCATTTCACACCAATTTCAGTGTAATAAATCATAACAAATTAAAAACATACAGCTATATTCTCTGGGTTAAAAAGGTGGTCACCAAAACCGTTAATGCTTCATTCTGTTCTGGTGTGCTATTCCCACTCCCGGGATCACAGGGTGGGTCACCTATCTCCATCAGAAAGACTAGAGACTAGATTTTACTTTGAGTCCCTCTGTGGTCTTTCTTTAACAGGGCTATCATTTTATAAGCAGCGAAATCTCAGGAATGCACCCCTCGCCCCATTTTATTGCTACCATCACTCTTCCTTATTAGCCTGTCACTGGTCTCAGGCAGTAGTGAGAAAAGATTCAACTTCTCTTTTTCGAGCGAGATTTCCTGCAGCTACAAAGAACATACACACGTGCCCACACACATAATTTTAGGGGCCAACGAAAAATACATTCTATTGTGAGCTCTAGGTAGCTTTTCCTGACGAGTGAATTTCAGAGAAATAACCCAAACTTATTTCTACCCCAAAGGATTGCTAAATCTACTGCAGTCACCCACCCAGGAGGCATCTGCTTAAAACTCAGTGCAAAAGTGATGTTATTTAGAAAGTGTTTAAAACTATCAACATAAAATTATTTATGAAAGTTTTTGATTAAAGGGTCATATTCTAATAAAAAATTTTAAAAATAACTGACATTTTGATTATTGTGAGAGCTTTGTATCTTAAAACCCCAGAGATGGTCAAAAAAGATTGAACTTCCTCAGCCCAGTGAAGGAAACAAGCAAAGGGATCCTGGAAGAAGCAGAGCCTTCCCAAATCCATAACAAGCAACACTATGAGTTTTAAACAATAAATGATGGGAGGTAAAATATTTTCCAGGTACTCTTCTGAATTTAAATGCATTCTTGAAAATAAAATGTTACTGCCTATAAGAAACCATATATATCATTTTGCTTTGAACAGTGCAAGAAGCAGTTGTAATTTAGGGTTAATGCCAAAATGCATTTACTTCTTATAGATGGTATGATTTTCTTGAACTGTCTAATAAATGGCAGAGACATGTAAGGTATTCCAACAGGTTAGAGAGTTGAAGGAAGTTTATGGGATATATTATTCATTCAATAAAATCACCGGAGATACAAGGGTTAGCCAGAGTGGCAGAGTTGAAGTCTATGCTTCAAACTGAAATATACATTTAGGTGTCTAAATAAAGAGCAAAAGGAATTCAGTGTTACAGGTGAAAATCTTGAGGGACTAAAAGAGTAGAGAAAACAGGAATATATTAGGAAACTTTGAAATAAAAAAGCAGTGGAAATTAAATTACAAAAGTTGATGGGTTTTGATGACAAAATAAAACGATTGTCATGTTCTTTTTCATATTAGAGGTTTTATCCTACAAGCATAGAAACTAATTAGAGAGCCATTATTTTAATTCTTTAATCATGAAATGATTACATAGAATTCAAGGCTAACATTTTCTTTGTTTTTTGCATTCTCTGTTTTTAATGACAGCATAATTGCAAAATACTACACAAAACTAAGCTACACTATGCTTTAAAGATAAAAACTCCAATGAAATGCAGTGCTTAGTACTCACGCCATAATTCTAAATTATGGCTAAATTCTACATGACTTTCCCGAAATTACTCAAAATGGGAAACAATGTAACGGGATATGATGCCTCAAAATTTCATGAGAGGCCACGTCTGAAACATCCTTGAACACTAGCATAAAAATAGTTAAACATAAATTTATTAGTTTTCTAAAAACAAAATCAGAATTCTGGCTGTACCCAAATGAAGAGTTTGTATATATTATTGGTTTGTAAACATTTTAAAGATCATTAGAATATTTTTCTTGACTGATTTTTTTTTTACTTTTATTTATTTATGGTCTTGACTAACTTCAAATAATTAATAATTTTCTTGGCTTCTCTTCTATTAACAATTTGGCAATGTCTGAACTTACAAATCTATCTGAATACAGGGTATTAATGAAATGGAAGTGTCAATCAATTTAATTTCTCATCACAGTTTCAACTAAATTATTATATGGGAAAAATACAAAAAGTATGACCATATGGGTTTGGAATTATTGATAGATTTATATTTACCACATGAATAACCAGAAACTTATCAGCAATCCTTTTAGGACTGATTGTATGTTATTAAACATGATTTAAATTAATGAGGTATAGCAGAACAAGCTTAAACTCTGAGTGCCAGTTTTTACGTCTCGGAAAGGGTGACAGCAACGACAGTCAGCTGGCTCGTAAGACTTTGAAAACTATAAAACAAATATAATAATCATAACAAATTATTATCTGACTTGCATCTTTCTTTTGTAAATGATATTTTTTTCAAAGTAGCACATATATATGTATAGCTTATATTTAAACATGCTAACTAAAGGGTTTAAAATAAAAAGAATCTCTTGCGTCATCACATCGTGTCCCTCTGATGACTCTATCACATAAAAAACACTTTCAATAGCTTTAGGTGTTTTCTACGATCTTTCTTTTTGAACTCAACCTGAGATACACAGAATGAATCAATCATAATTCCTAGTTTGTGATACGCTCTCATCAATGGTTTTTGCCTGTCTCACTTTCTTTCATTTAGTGAGCTATTTTAAATATTGTAATCAATATCAGTAAATGCAAATTATTAACATGAATCTGTTACCTAAAACAAAAGCTGGGGATTTAATAATAACCCACATCTAACCAAATACCTCTGGTTTTTATCTCCATTTTCTGAATAATATGTTTATTCCACTATCTCCTGATTCATCAATTTAAACATTATCTGCTGACTTCCTGTTAATGAAGAAGAGGCATTAGCTTTCTTAAACATTGTAATTTCATACTCCCAATTTCCATTTCTTGCATCCTCCCAGTATAGCTATAGCACAACTTCTAATGAGTTTTCAGAGTTTACATTATTAGAACTACATAAATATTGTTCACTGATCTTTCAAGTGAACCACTATGATAATATTCCCTTTCCTCTCTAAGTCTTGGTTTTTCTTTTGCTTAGGTTTTGAGAGCCTGTCTATAATTGTTGCCACTTTTAATACATATTACTACAAGACCAAATCAACCATCGTTTGTGAATTCCAGTATTTTCTTGGAGACTTCCAACCTTGAACCCTCCTCATGCCAGCCCCAATTTGGACTGGTTGCTCTCTAATTCTCTGCACAAAACTTCTCACGCCTCCTTTTATCACCATACTGGGTTTGCTAGAGCACACATCCCAGAGCTTCCTAAAAACAGGTCTATTAAAAGTTAAAAAAAATCTGTGTCTTTGCATGTTTAAACTATATTTATTCTACCTTCACCCTTCATGGATAGTTTAGCTGGGCATGGAATTCCATATTAGAAAATGTTACCCTTTGATATTTGAAGGTATTTCTCTGTTATCTTCTAGCTTCCAATGTTGCTGTTGAGAAGTCTGATGATACTGTGATTCACAACTCTTCACTGTGTACTTTTTTTAAAGGATCTTCTCTTTATTTCAGGTATTGTGAAATGTCACAGTACTGTTCCCTTTTTAAAATTGATCTTGCTGGGCAGTAGGTGATTCTTCAATCTACAATCTTAAGTCCTCCAGTTCTGGGAAAATTTCTTATGTTACTTCTCTAATAATCTTCTCTCCATCATTATCTCTATTCTCTTTCTAGAAAGCATATTAGCTGTATGCTGGAACAAACTTTTGATTTTGTTTTCCTTTCTTTCTCACTATATTCCTCTTTGTTCTGTGCCTCAAGCTTTACTTTTTGAAAAATTTCCTCAAACTCATCTACCAAACTTTCCACTGAATTTCCTCATACTGTTATGATATTTATTATTTTCTAAGAGTTCTTTCATATTTTCTGAATAATCCTTTCTAAAAGTTGCTTATTCATGTTTGTTGGTTGCAGTATCTTATTTCTCAGTGGTTTTATTATGGTTCTTTAAAGTTTCCTCCTCTCTTTCTTGTATCTTTTGTTCACTCCAAGCTCTTTGTTAAGATTTTTGTTGCTGAGAAAGTGGATCAACAAGAGACTGCCCTACAAGAAATATTAAAGGGAGTTCTGCAGGCTGAAATGAAAAGACAGGAAAAAGAGGCTTGGAGGAGAGTGTAGAAATGAAGATTATCAGCAAATGTAATTAAAATGGTAAAAGAAAGACAAAAGTAACATATGATATATAAAACCAAGATAAAATGGTTGAAGTAAGTACTGTCTTTATAGTAATAATATTGAGTGCTAATGGATTAAACACCCCAATCAAAAGACACAGATTGGCAGAATGGATGCAAAAGTATGATCCACCTATATGCTGTCTACAAGAGACTCACCTTAGACACAAGGACACAAACAGGTTGAAAATGAAAGGTTGGAAAAAGATATTCCATGCAAATAGTAACCAGAAAAGAACTGAGTAGCTATACTAATATCAGACAAAATAGACTTTAAATGTAAACATTTATAAGGGACAAAGAAGGACACTATATATTAATAAAAGAGTCAATCCACCAAGAAGAAATCATAAGTATATATGCACCTAACCAGGGTGCCCCAAAATACATGAGGCAAACAGTGGCAAAACTGAAGGGAGAAACAGATATCTCTACAACAATAGTTGAAAAGTTCAATACAGCACTCTCATCAATAGATTGAACATCTAGACAGAGGATCAATAAGGATGCAGAGAGTTGGATTATATGATAAATAAACCAGTCCTAACAGATATATACAGAACATTGTGCCCCCAAACAACAGGACATACATTCTTCTTACATGCCCATGGATCATTCTCCAGGTTAGACCACATGTTGTGTCACAAAACAAGTCTTGGTAAATTTTAAAAGATTCAGATTATAAAAAGCACTGTGTCTGACTATAATGGAATGAAGCTGGAAATCAATAACAGGTGGAGAACTGGAAAATTCACAAATATATGGAGGTTAAACAACACACTCTTAAGCAATCAGTGGGTCCAAGAAGAAACTACAAGAGAAATCAGTAAATATCTTGAGATGAACAAAAACAAGAACACAACATATCAAAACTTATGGGATGCAGCAAAGGCAGTGCTGAGAGGAAAAATTACAGCTTTAAATGCCTACATTAAAAAAGAATAGGAGACGGAAGAAGATGGCGGCATAGAGAGGACTGGAAGCTAGTTTGTCCCCCTGGAACAACTATTAAACAACCAGGAACAACTAGTAAATAACCTGGAATAACTGGCAAACAGTGGCAAAACTGAAGGGAGAAACAGGTATCTCTACAATAATAGCTGAAAAGTTCAATACAGCACTCTCATCAATAGACTGTGACTGTCTACTCATCATACACCAGCCTGAATTGGGAGGAAAGCCTGAGATCGCAGCACAAAATCTGTAAGTAAAAACTGTGGATCCAAGCTGGGAGACCCCTCCCCCCATGGCCTGAACTGCAAAGCCTCGTGGTGCTAGAGACCAGCACTCTCCAAGCAAGCGAGTATAGCTCAGCTGAGCTCCAACTGGGGTTTTAATTAACAAGCATGGACTGCTTGATGCAAGCTACAAATCCCCAACAAGCAGACAGAGACTTTAGGTGATGACTGACCTTGGAGAGCCAAAGGGTGGCTACTGATTGGCCCTGAAGGGAGCTTTCTGTCCCCTTTTCAGCTCAGTGGAAAAAAGCCTCAGTCATTTTCAGTTCCCAGCACTATGACCCAGACAAGGGTGGAGATAGCATAGGCAGAGACCATTCCAATGCTAATGACCTCTCCCTAGGGGGGAGGGTACTTCCCTAAGAGAAAAGAGGTGGGGCCAAGCTCTACTACCCGCCTTTCATTCAGAACCAGACCCCTAGCCTGGGGGAAAACAGACATAGGTCACACCTCCTTGCACCAGTCAGGAGTTACAGGCCAACAGGTGCCACCTGCTGGGTGGAAAAGCACAGTGACTTGAGGCCTCAGAGCGTGTACCAATCTTCTAAGACATCCTCAGGGAAACCAGATACTTCCAAGACCTGAGCCAATTCTGGTCTGGGAAAACCTGATTGGGGTAACCAAGGAAACCAGATGCCTAGACAACAGAAAACTACAACCTACACTAAGAAAAATGAAGTTATGGCCCAGTCAAAGGAACAAACTTACACTTCAACTGACATACAGGAATTGAAACAACTAATGCTAAATCAATTCAAAAAGTTTAGGGAAGATATGGCAAAAGAGATGAAGCGTATAATGGAAAAACTGAGCGTACATAAGGTAGAAATCAGAAGTTCAAGAAAACAACTGGCAAAATCTATGGAAATGAAAGGCACAACACAAGAGATGAAAGACAGTAGAAACATACAACAGCAGATCTCAAGAGGCAGAAGAAAACACTCAGGAAGTGGAGAACAAGGCACCTGAAAGCCTACACACAAAAGAACAGATAGAGAAAAGAATGGAAAAATATGAGCAACATCTCCAGGAACTTAAGGACAAAATGAAATGCAGGTATGTATGTGTCATTGGTGTCCCAGATGGAGAAGATAAGGGAAAAGGGGCAAAAGCAATAATAGAGGAAATAATCAATGAAAATTTCCCATCTCTTACGAAAGACATAAAATTGCAGATCCAAGAAGTGCAACATACCCCAAACAGAATAGATCTGGATAGGCCTACGCCAAGACACTTAATAACCAGATTATCAGATGTCAAAGATAAAGAGAGAATCCTGAAAGTAGCAAGAGAAAAGCAATCCAGCACATACAAAGGAAGCTTGATAAGACTATGTGTGGATTTCTCAATGGAAACCATGGAGGCAAGAAGGAAGTGGGGTGATATATTTAAGATACTGAAAGAGAAAAACCACCAACCAAGAATCCTATATCCAGTAAAACTGTCCTTCAAATATGAGGGAGAGCTTAAAGTATTCTCTAACAGACAGACAATGACAGAATTGGTGAACAAGATACCTGCTCTACAAGAAACACTAAAGGAAACACTGCAGACAGAAAGGAAAAGACAGGAGTGAGAGGTTTGGAAAACAATTTTGGGAGATAGTAGCACATCAATGTAAGTACACTGAACAAAGATGACGGAGTATGTTTGAAAGAAGAAGGTTGGGACCATGTGGGACACCGGAACAAAAGACGAAAGATAAAAACTGAGACTGTGTATCTCAGGGAAACCTAGAGTGCTCAATGATTGTAATAAAAGGTACAAATATGTTTTTACATGAGGTAAAACGAATGTCAACACTGCAAGGTGTTAAAAATAGGGTGGGATTGGGGGGAAAATACAATCACTGCAAACTAGAGACTATAATTAATGGAAACATTGTATTATGCTTCCTTTAATATAACAAAGACAATATACCAAAGCTAAATGCATATGGGGTGGGGGCAGGGGAAAGGCTTTGGGATTCCTGGCATTGGTGATGTTGTCTGACTCTTTATCCTACTTTAGGTTAATGCTATCTTTCCTTTTGTTGCTTTCCAGCTGTCATGTTTTTTTGTTGTTATTGTTGTTATTTCTCTCTCTCTTTTTTCTTTTTCTTTCATCTCTCTGCCTTCTTTGACTCTTCCTTCTTCTTTGTGAAATGGAGATGTCCTTATACAGATAGAGGCAATGGTGCTGAATACAAAAATACGTGACTATACAGGGAACCTACGATTGTTTACTTAGGACAGAATATATGGTGTGTGAACAAAATCATCTTAAAAAAAATGGATTGGTGAAGAAACTTTGAGGGCACTATATTGAGTGAAATAAGACACACAAGGACAAATATTGCAGGGTCTCACTGATATCAACTAGTTATAATATGTAAACTCATTGACATGAACTATAAGTTACCAGGATATAGAATGTGGTTAAAGAATGGGGAGTGTGTGCTCATTATGAGCAGAATGTTCAACTAGGGTGAACTTAAACATTTGGAAATGGACAGAGGTGATGTAGAATGTTGTGAGAATAACTAACAGTACTGAATGGTGTGTGAAGGTGGTGGAAAGGGTAAGCTCGGAGTCACGTATGTCACCAGAAGGGAAGTTGGAAGTTAAAAGATGGGAATGTATGAAAGAGTGAATCCTGTGGTGGACAATATCCATGATTAACTGTACAAATATTAGAAATCTCTCTCACGAACTACAACAAATGTATGACACTACAACTAGAAGTTAATAATAGAAGGGCATATAGGAAAAAATATTTACCTTTTGCAAACTATATACTACAGTTAGTAGTATTTTAACATTCTTTCATCAACAGTAACAAATGTAGTATACCAAAACTATGATAATCAATAATGGAGGGGGAGTGGTTAGGGGTATGGAAGGATTTGGGTTTCCTTTTTTTGTCTTTATTTCTTTTCTGGAGCAATGAAAATATTCTAAAAATTGAAAAAAAAATTAATTGTGGTGATGGATCCACAGGTGTATGAGGGTACCATGGGCAACTGATTGTACACTTTGGATTTTTGGATAGTTGTATGGTATGTGAACAATCTCAATTAAAAAAAAAAAAATGAATACTCAATTCAGAGACCAAACCATACATCTGGAAGAACTAGAAAAAGAGCAGCAAACTAATCACAAAGCAGGCAGAAGGAAAGAAATAGCAAAGATTAGGGAAGAAAAAAAATGAAATTGAGAATTAAAAAAAACAATAGATAGAATGAACAAAACCAAAAGTTGGTTCTTTGAGAGGCTCAATGAAATTGACAAAGCCCTAGCTAGACTGACAAAGAAAACAATAGAGAAGACGCAAATAAATGAGAAATGGCGGGGGGGGGGACACATTATTACTGACACCATAGAAATAAAAAGGATCATAAGGGGATACCATGAACTGGATGCCAAAAAATAAGACAACCTAAAAAAAATGGACAAATTTCTAAAAACATACAAACAACCCATACTGAATTAAGAAGAAATTTAAGTTCTCCACAGACCAATTACAAGTAAAGAGATTGAATCAGTCATCAAAACCTCCCAACAAAGAAAGGCCCAGGACCAGATGGCTTCACAGGTGAATTCTACCAATAATTCCAAGAAGAATTAATACCAATCCTGCTCAAACTCTTGCCAAAAAATGAAGAGAAGAGAACACTCCCTAACTCATTTTATGAGGCCAAAAGCAAGCTAACATCAACGCTAATACCAAAGATAAAGATACTGTAAGAAAAGAGAAAATTACAGGCCATTTCTTTGGTAATGAATATAGATGCAAAAATCCCCAACAAAATACTTGCAAATTGAACCCAACAGCCCATTAAAGAATAGTACACCATGATCGAGTGGATTTTTTCTCAGGTATGCAAGATCATTCAACACAAGAAAATCAATTAATGTAATATACCAATGAAAAAATCAAAGGGGAAAAACCATATAATCATCTCAATTGATGCAGAAAAGGCATTTGACAAAATATAGCACCTTTTCTTGATAAACATACTTCAAAAGATAGGACTGGAAGGAAACTTCCTCAACATGATAAAGGGTGTATATGAAAAACCCATAGCTAACATCATACTCAATGCTGAAAGACTGAAATGTTTTCCTCCAAGATCTGGAAGAAGACAAGGATACCCACTGTCACCCCTGTAACTCAACATTTTGCTAGTTGTTCTAGCTAGAGCAGTTAGGCAAGAAAAAGAAATAAAAAGCATCCAAATTACAAAGGAAGAATAAACTTTCACTATTTGTAGATGACATGATCCTATAAATAGAAAATCCTGTAAAATCTACAATAAAGATACTAGAGTTAATAAATGAGTTCAGCAAAGTGGCAGGATACAAGATCAACATGCAAAAATCAGGAGTGTTTCTAGACAGTAGTAATGAGCAATCAGAGGAGGAAATCAAGGGAAAAAAATGCCATTTACAATAGCAACTAAAAGAATCAATTACCTAGAAATAAATCTAACCAGGGATGTAAAGGACTTGTACACACAAAACTATAAAACATTGCTAAGAGGAATCAAAGAAGATCTAAATAAATGGAGGACATTCCATGTCCATGGATTGGAACACTAAATATTGTTGTCAATTCTACCAAACTGATTTACAGAGTCAATGCAATCCCAATTAAAATACTAACAACCTACTTTGCATAAATGGAAAAGCCCATTATCAAATTTATTTGGAAGGGTAAGGGGCCCCAAAGAACCAAAAACATCTTGAACAAAAGAACGAAGTTAGAGGACTCACATTTCCTGACATTAAAGCATGTTACAAAGTTACAGTGGTAAAAAACAGCATGGTACTGTCATAAGATAGATATATTGACAAAAGGACCAAGGAAATCAAATTGAGAGTTGAGAAACAGACACTTGCAAATATGGCCAATTTATATTGGACAAGGCTGCCAAGTCCACTCAACTGGGACAAAACAGTCTCTTCCACAAATGGTCCTTGGGGTACTGGATATCCATATGTAAAAGAATGGAAGAGGACTCCTATCTCACACCTTATATAAAAACTAATTCAAAATAGATCAAAGACCTAAATATAAGAGCCAGTACCATAAAACTCTTAAAAGATAACATAGGGAAGCATCTTCAAGATCTCACAGTAGGCAAAAGTATCTTAGACTTTATACCCAAAGCACAGGGAATGAATGAAAACGTAGATAAGTGGGACCTCCTCAAAATTAAAAACTTCTGTGTTTCAAAGGACTTTTTCAAGTAAGTGAAATGGCAGTCTACTCAATGGGAGCAACTATTTGAAAACCACATATCCAATAAGGGTTCAATATCAAGAATATATTTTTAAAAGTGGGCAAAAGACTTGAATAGACATTTTTCCAAAAAGGAAATACAAATGGCTAAAAAGTCCACTAAAAGATGCTCAACATCAGTAGCTATTAGGAGAACACAAATCAAAACCACAATGAGATATCATTCCATGCCTACTAGAATGGCCGCTGTTAAAAAAAAAAAAAATGGGGCAGCTGCTGTGGAAGACAGTTTAGCAGTTCTTCAGGAAGCTAAGTACGGAATTGCCATATGTACTAGGTATATATATATATACACTAGCTATATATCCAGAAAAGGACACAAACAGGTATTTGCACAGCAATGTTCATTGCTGCATTATTCACAATTGCCAAAAGATGAAAGCAACCCAAGTGTCTGTCATCCGATGAATGGATAAACAAAATGTGGTATATACATACAATGGAATATTATTCAGCTGTGAGAAGGAATTAAGTCCTGATGCATGCAACAACATGGATGAACCTGAAGGACATTATATTGAATGAAATAAGCCAGACACAAAAAGGCAAATATTGTATGACCTCACTGATATGAACTGTTTGTAATATGCAAACTCATAGAGTTAGAAACCAGAATATAAGTTACCAGGAGATAGAAAGGGCATAGGGAATGGGGAGATGATGCTTAATTTGTGCAGAATTTCTAATTGGGTAGATTGTTAATGTTTGGAAATGGATAGTGGTGATGTTAGTAGCTGAATTATATTTGTGAATGTGGTTGAAAGGGGAAGTTTTGGGTCATGTATGTAAGTAGAAGAGGATAAAAACATGGGACTGCATAACATTGTGAACTCTGTTGTAGACGTACTGTGGTTAATCGTACAAATATAAGTATGTTCTTTCATGAACTAGAACAAAAGTATGTTCTTTCATGAATTATAACAAAAGTACATTACTATTAACAAGGTGTTAATAATAGGGTCGTATATGGGGGAAAATACACAAAATGCAAACTATGGACTATAGAAATATTTTAATATTCTTTCATCAATTGTATGTAAAAAAGGTATTACACCAATGTAAAATATCAACAATAGGTGGGTAAATGTCAACATTGTATTTTTTACATGACTTTTATGTAAACTTACAACTTCTCTAATTAAAAATAAACATTATGCTAAGTGAAAGAATACAGACACAAAGTACTACATATTGTATCATTCCATTTGTATAATATGTGAATATAAATAAATCTGTAGAGACAAAAGCAAAAAACTGGACTTTCTGGTTGTGGTATACTTAATATTTATCAATTATTTTCAAATAAATCAAATATCTTTCTGTTCATATAAAACTAGTTATATATGGTCACTTTCATTATTATTTTTTAAGTATATGAAACACATGGATGTAATTGTTCTAAATGCTAATAGTTCTTTGTTGTAAGAACAGGATTATGTCTACCCCACCACCACCAAACTTGAGTGATTTTTGCTGTATTAGTGTTTAAAATTAATATACATGCATTAAAATATAATATTTAAATAGATATGCTAAGTTAACATAGGTACTAAAATTTTAAAACATTGAATTTGTAATCTACTAAGCTGCAAATATAAATAAATCCCATTTTTATGATTTAGCCAAGTCTTCCAAACTTCTTTCCTCAAGCACACCTTTTCCATGTAAAAAGACATCATATTTTCTTTTCTTTGACATGTGATAAAATTCACAATTTGGCTTTAGATATTGATTATACAAGTTCACTCCCTCTGGCTGATGTGTTAATTATAACTTTGAAGCCTGTCTTTCAATATTTGCTGAACTTCGCTCCTGCCAAATAGTGACCAGCTCCCATTAGGATCTCTGAAGGTAATTCCACTGGTGCTTAGTGTTTCACAGTTTCCTCACAGTATGGTTCTACCATAGCTGCAGAAGCACAGTTCAGACTAGAATTCAGGCTCCAGGACCTCCAAGCCTCATACAAAGCTGATGTCATTTTCCAGAAGATATTATACTTTTATATATATCTCATATTTGTAAATCAATGTAAGTACACTGAACTTGAATAATAATGTCTCATAAGAACCAGTTGACAATAAGATTGAATAAAAGTTTACCCTCATTGCCCTCCCCCCTATGTGGGACATGACTCCCAGGGGTGTAAATCTCCCTGGCAACATGGGACATGACTCCTGGGGATGAGCCGGGACCCAGCATCATGGGATTGAGAAAGCCTTCTGGACCAAAAGGGGAAAGAGAAATGAAACAAAATAAAGTTTCAGTGGATGAGAGATTTCAAGTGGAGTCGAGAGGTCATTCTGGAGGTTATTCTTATGTATTATATAGATATCCCTTTTTAGTTTTTAGTGTAATAGAATAGCCAGAAGGAAATACCTGAAACTGTTGAACTGCAACCCAGTATCCTTGATTCTTGCAGATGATCATGTAACTATATAGTTTATAGGTGTGACTGTGTGATTGCGAAAACTCTTGTGGCTCACATTCCCTTTATCCAGTGTATGGACAAATGAGTAGAAACAAGGAGGACAAAAAGTAAATGAATAATAGGGGGGGAAAGGAGTACGAGAGTGTTTGGGGTGTTCTTTTTTACTTTTATTTTTATTTTTATTCTTATTCTTATTTTTTGGAGTGATGAAAAGTTCAAAAAATTGTGGTGATAAAAGCACAACTATGTGATGATACTGTGAACTGATTGTACACTTTGGATGAGTGTATGGTATATGAATATATATTTTTATTGCATTAAAAATAAATAAATAAAGGTTTACCAAAAGCCCTTTTTGTTTGTTTCAATCCTTGTGTTTGAAAATCCTTCTAGAAAGCACTAAAATCTCTCCCATTTGTGAAAAAGAATAATGGATACATTGAACTTTTAAAAAAGGTTTCAAGATTGTCATGACTCTTAAGTCTCATTGTTAAGTACTTGAGTAGAAAAAGGATGAAATTGGGCTGAGTATTATTCTCTTCACTATAGGCATTACCCCAAAGTTCTGTTTTCTTTCTCACTGATGACATTTTGGACAAACTCCCAACAGCAGCACTTTTTAGGCACCTACCTCCTTCTCCTAGAAGTGTAATGTTGCAAATATATTGGTTAATTGTGAGTTTGCTTGATTGGTTTCTAGTTAATCGGGGCTTTATTGTGTATATTTGCTAAATATACAATTTTAAGATTATGCTATAGCTGATTTAGATAAGAAAAATAAATCTTTAATTCTTTCGTGGGCACAACATTCATGGAGAAGATTTTTTTTCCCCCTAGTTTTAATTTTTCCTCTCTCAATTTCAGGGATTTTTCAAATTTCTAAAACAAAAAAATCAGTACTGAATTCCAGACACAAATTGTAGAGACTGATTTACAGAGTAAAACTTTCACTCTGTGTCTAAGAAGTGCAAAGATTTTAATTTGACACTTTAGTAGCTTAAAAATACCTTCTTTAGAGGGGAAAAAAAAAATTCTCCATTTAACAAGCTTGTAGAATTCAATAAAGATTTGTTTTTCTGCAATAAACAGGATTTTTGACATTTCAATTAACATCAGAGGGCTGGGGGATAAAAAAGGTAGAGGAACTACCCAGCTAAGGTGCTACTGAACTGTGAGTAGGAAGGGCAGAGGTGACAAGGATTCAGGTGTAGATTTCAAAATCAGCCTGAGTACCTGAAGGTTCACCATGGAGACTGTAGTGCCAGCTTCTACCTGATGACAGATGAGCAAGGAACACAGCAAAGCTATATGTTAAAACTCAGTACCATCCTTTGCAAGCAGATTGTAACACTACCTTTCCTGTATATTATACCTTGAACTGACATTCCCGTACCTAGTGTGTAGGAAAGCTAAGCCACAAGCAAAAGGAACTAATTATGTGTTCAGTAGCAAAAGAAGCCTAGAATGACTATATAGAGACATAGACAAAGACGTAGACACAGACATAGAGTTAGACAGACATAGATACAAATATTCACAGCATTCTAACCCAGTCATTAAATACTAAAGAACCACATTGGGGTTTATTTTCTTGAGCTGCAAAAAAAAACATTTAGGAAATATATACTGAAATATTACCCTTGTGTGTCAAAGCCAACCATCTGACGTGGAGCTACACTGAGATTCAGAAGAGACAGGCTTCATTTGTTTTGTCTTTTCCCATACTGTAATGTCTCTACAGACTTGCACTGATATTGTTTCATTTTGATATCATAATAGTGTCTCCATGGATTTGGGCTGACATTTTGTTTTGACATTATGTTACAATAGACCTCCACTGACATCTCATTTTGTCACTGCGACATTGTTTCTATAGGTTTGTGCAGCATTATTTTGTTTTGACATCAAAATGCCATCTCCATGGTCTTGGCACTGACATTGTCTATAGAACTTTATGAGAAGTTATGGGGGAGGGGGGTCTGTGAATAGAGGGGAAAATGGCACCATGCAGAACATTTAATAAACTTGAGGGTATTTTTGATAAACACAAATTTATGATACTTCATACCAACTTTACAAAATCACTTCCATCAAGTATTAGAACTATTGTAATATGGATTCAGTTAAGGTGTCGATTCTCCAGCTTTCCGATAAAACAAATCCCTTTTCCATGTAAAAAAAAAACTTCAAAGAAGTAATCCTCTTCCCCTCTGTTGCCAAAATCAAGGATTTTTAAAAATTAATATAGTCTGGGGTTTTTTGTGTGTTTCAAAACTATATTAAAATGTAAAAGTATGTGTGAAGTAAACAATTAGACTGCATTTCATTGAATTTAAGAAATTGTTGATTACATATCGTATCTCTAAGAGAGAAAGAAAATGATGCCAATTAAACTAACATTAATTGTAAGAAGCTCTTGATTTCAGAAATTTCAAATTGTAAAAAAAAAAAAAAAAGTGAATCTTATTGATAAAATGGTGGTAGTATAGTATTTGATAAAATCAACATTACTAAAAAACAATAATAAAAAATGATGACAGTTTGAGTGTTTTTTTTATTATTATTATTATTATTAATCATGGGATAAAACATAACCTTAAATTCATTTTGTAGTTTTAGGTGGAAGGTGTTTGGTAAATTTCCTTTTATTACAGAATAAGAACGTTATGTTGTCTTTTTTGCCTCGGCTACCAGGAAACTCCAAGATGAATTTAATGTCCAATTGCAATTAGTCACTCTTGCCAATTTCCTAATACATCTTTTATCTTTTTTATTTCCTTCTATACTTTATTTTAATATCTATTTTTAAAAGCTGCTTCACATAATTTGTGGAAATTAGGAGATCATAACTCAGACGTGACCAAGTTTCATATCATTAACCACACTTCCTAGAGAATCACAACGATTCTATTGAGTATGGATTATAAAGCCTAAAGGCTCTTTTCCTGTTTTGAGTAGTTAATGCCTTCTGATTCTTCTAGTAGAGACACAATATTTAGCTTCATGTATACGTGACTAATAGGAGATGAGGTATAAGAAAGCATCTCACACAATGTCTAGCACAGAACAGGCACTCTGTAAACACTAAATACAATAATGATGTTAGGGTGGGACACCTCGTAGGTAATTATCCTCTAGGCCTGCAGCTCAGGGGAGAAGTGAAACTGAAAGTACAGCTTATGTCAGTGACATCACACAGGTGTGGTTTAAGTCATGGGAGTTGCTGAGGTCACCCCAAGATAACAGGAGGCATGAGAAGGCGGCCAGGTGTGTATGGCAAATCCAACGGGTGCTTTTCTGAGCAAAGATCTTCTTTTCTACTTTTCACACGTTAGAGGAGACAGCAATGGAGAAGAAACAAGGATGACTAGGAAGAGGGAATCTCATGGGATATAAAAAATGTGCTGCTGTTACAACTCAAGGCTTATTCCAGGGAACACCTGGGAGGCCTGAATACAATCCTCTCTGCTCCCTCCATCCTGAGCCACAGGCTTGGGAAATCTGGGCTGCTGGCTGCAAGGTCTCTGCTTTGCTGCTGACAAAGAAGAGTCTCCTCTGGGGGGCTGTCAACCTGATAACTTTCAGGAGCTCTAGGGTTTCACTAATGAAAAGAAACTTTAAAATAAATTAAAAATTTGTTTAAATGAACTGAATGTGACAGCCCTGAAGTACTACTGTCGTGATTACCCTAAATCCTTGTCTCTAAGATTAATCTTCCTGTTTCCTTGATGTTAGATCATTTCCTGTTATCAAATGTGTCCCTTGTCCCACCAATGGTTTGACCACCTCTTCTAATGAAAAGAATCAAAGAAATGACACAGGTTGTGTTCCTCTCTTGACCACGGTTACATTTCTCTATGTTCTTTGCAGATTAACTAGGTATTTAACGTAATTTCTAAATCTAAATGAATACTATTATGAATGTGATGTTATATTTTTAAAAGCTGACTGGACATCTTCAATTTATTTAGATACTTGCCATAAAAATATTGACCTCAATAAACTATTTTTTGTCCATATAACACAGACTCAGAACCATGATTCTCTGCAGAATCTTAGAAGAAATCCAATTCAAACACTAAGTTAAAGATTTCACGGGTCATATAAGTGTGATTAACGACAAAAGGAGCACAAAAGGACAACAGGCTTTCAAATTTTTAAGCAAAAAAGCCAGGATTTGTTATCCATAACTATTCTGTGTTTGGCAGATCAAAATGTTTGGTACCGCAGAGAAGAAAGAGCTATTATTTTACAACATTTTAAAAATAAAATTCTCATTCCAAAACCATGAGTTTATACATATATGTGCAGCTCCAAATTTTTCAAATTAAAGCTTAAACTTGACATATATATTTTTATCCCTTTTGTATGCATTTGGAGGAGGGGCAGTGAGACCACACTCAAATTCAATCCATAAAACAACTTTCAATTTAAGACATATTGTTCACATCTTGCCAAGTCATAACTGATGTTAGAAAGGCTTGAAAAGCTTATGCTTTAAGAAATACAGGCATTCCCTACTTTTCACCACAATGTGTTCCTAGAAACCACATCATAAAGTAGATCAGATCTTCCCATAGGAGCAAATTTATAATTGGAGGTTATGTTCCTGACCAAGAAGTTGGCTTCAGCTAACTCCATGACATAGCAACAAGAGATCATATAAGCGCAGATATAATAACTCTAAACCTTTATAGTAATTTTAACAGTGAAAGTAGACAGTGAGTACATAAAATGGGTTTAAATATATTCTATGTGTTATTATATAAGAGAACCCAAGGTTCCATAGAATATACATAACAAGGATATGTATGTACCAAGGGATTTTTAGAAATGTAGCATGAAATGAATGTGCTAACTAAATATTATAATTCTTTTGCCCTTCTTTTTCAGCTAAAATGAACTTGTGAAAAACTTAGACTAGATTTTTTGAAGGGGAAGAGAAACATCTTGTAGTTTTAACTCTTAAATTTTACCCCCAATACTGCAGGTCCTTTTTATGTGATTTTTCACAGAATCTTTCTTTTATTTTGGAAAAAATTTGCTTTAGCTATGGGCAGAGACTTTCAAACATCGTTCCATCAACTTCAGAACTTTTCCAAAAAGCTAGACGAGGAGCTCACAGATTGCTCAATTAAGTGCTTGAGTTGAGTGTTGATCTCTATCATGGCATTTAATATTTTATTCTAATTCCATTAAAAAAAAAAAAAACACCTGGCTTTTAAAAAAAGAATGTTCAATCACTTTCCAGATAATAGATAGAACTGGCATAGAACAATACCCAATCTGTACCAGTACTGTTTGCTCTCCTGTCTTCTAGTTCAGACACTGGCTGTGAATAGCACCGAATGGGTGGTTCCAGGCAAAGAAAAGTGAAACGTAGGGGGTAAGTACGTGGTGTGAATGAATGAATGACTGACTAGTCCGACATCTTATGCAGATTATACTTCACAGTCATAGGATCATTGCTATTAGAATAAAAGAACAGACAAATTATAAGGTAGGTTTGAGATCATTAGAACCAATCCCTTCACTTTACAGATGAGGAAATTGAGGCCCAGAAAGACAAAAGAAGCTAACAAACTAGGAGATGGCTGGCTTGGGACCATGCAGATATACAGATTCCTGGCTCAGTGCTGCTCAGGGTTGGCTCATAATTTAACACTCTATTGCTAAAATGTTCCTGATGCATAGAAATTGGGGGAAAGCTTTCTAATCAGTACCATACACGATTTGGGAGCTCTCTCCCTCCCTCTCCTAAACACACACACACACACACACACACACACACACACACACACTAAACTTTCAGTTCATAATATGCATTTAAAGTAAACAGGATACTATTTCTTATTTATTCCACATGGGATCAGCCAATTAAAGTCAAATATATCCTTAATGTATATCATTCCTAAAAGAGTACCATATTTGAGGTATAATAAACACAAAAATAAGAAAACCAGCCTCTGGCTATCTTAATTCAGACCCTATAAATATAAGTTAAATTTATGTAATTTCTTTGTCCAAAATGCATATTTTATCAGTACTTGGTTTAATTAAAATCCAAAGTCTTATAAAGAAGATGAATTAAATATTAAAGTTCAGAGAATTTTAAAAGTTTATTCCATTATTTTAAATGCAACCCCAGACAAACCCACAAAGCAAACCTCTCTTTTTTCCCCCTTACCCTTCAACATAAATAAGCCTCTTAGCTTTCCCCTTATGGTGTAACTCATGCCAAATGATGACACTGTTTACAGTGCCTGCTTTAAAAGGGCAGAGCTACTATTCTATTTCAATTAAAGCCATTGTGCAATTATGCTTTTAAGAAACAATTAAGACAGGGAAAAAACCATTTCCCTAGCTTTGGCCTTTTTAGAATTGGGTAGAGTACCCTTTGTGGCATTGAAGTAACTATTTAATGTTAAGGTTCACTTCCTTGGGTGCAAATTTTGGTTTTAGTTGACACTAAAAAGAAACATCAATTTATTAGGCGATAAAACTTATTCGCCGGTAATGGGGCAGCTGCGTACATAAATTTATTGCAGTTTAATGTTCTCATACATAAAGCAATTAGAGTTTTCTGACAGACAGACTTGCCACTGAAATGATAGCGTGTATCTGTGGTGGCAATGGTCTGTAGGACGAGAAAGGATAATATGAGGCTTCGATGAAAAAATCTCTGAAGAAATGTAAAATGGTAACCATAATACGTGTTGGGCAAATATAAATGAACCTCTTCCTTCGGCTGAGTTTGAATGAAAAGAAAGACCGCAAATTGTACAGTGATGGTAAATCCTCTACTTAGTCCCACTGTAGCTTTCCTAGCAATGGACTCACTGAAGATGCCTGGAGTTGAGTTTGCATGAATTTGAGCAAGAAAGATACAAACAGTCCTGAGCAGGCATAAACTGATTTTCCTCATCAATAAGGAACAGCAGTAGATAGGCGAGCAGTTAATTTCTTTTTTCCAATTGCTGAAGATTGCTGAGTGCCTGGGGCTCCACTAGCCTCACAGGGAATGAAAGCATATTCATCCAGGAGTTTGGTTCTCCCAGAGAGGACCCCCATCTTTCCCACACCACCTCTCCTTTTTAATGTGATTGAGAAAGTGGCTGAGATAGCAGGAGAATGTGGTTTGTTGTTTGCATCTCCAACAACCCCAAACCACACACACTGGGCCTACTATTGAAGTGGCTTCCTCCAGGTGGTGATGCTCATTGATCTTGGCTGAGAACGTGTTTTCTTCAGAAGATTAGCTGAGACTTAAAACTGCTATCACGTATTGCAATAATTTGTGGCCATAATATCATCGTTACATTAAGCACCTATTAAATGCCAGGCACTATGAAAATTGTGAGGATAAAATGATGTGAAAAATGGTTCCTACGCTCAACAGGTAAAATAATAATAGATGACGTCTTAAAAAGTAAATGTGTACTTTTCAATGGAAGAGTGAGGAGGGAGGGAGTGATCCATTCTTAAGGGAAAGTTGGAGACTGGGGACAGACAGGTTTTCCCAGATTCTTTAACATTTGGGCTGAGCTTGGAGAGAGAAGAAAGGGTTAGCCAGGCTGAGGGTTCAGCTATGTCACTCGGGTCTCTTCTAAACACCACCCCCCCCCATCATGGCAATAGAGGAAGAAAAAGTCCTAAAACCATAAAGATAAAGAGAATGACAGAGAAGACGCTAGAGCAAATGAAAGGTAAGATTTTAAAAGCTGAAAGGCTAACGGACTTTTCAGCCTGTTGGAAAAAGCTGAAATGTAAGCCTGCCTTGGGCGAACACACAAAGAGGCAAAGTACCAGGCACTGCAGAACCCCAGAAAGACTGAACTAGAGGTACCAGGTGCCTCTGAAGATGGAAGTGGACCCTTTGGGCATTTTTGCTTTTCACAGTTTTTTCCCTTCTTTATCCTCAGAAACCACAGACCCTTAAAAAATAAACTGTATGTATGTATATATATGTTTATATATTCTATTATATATAAATATAAATATATATTTTTAATTTGTTTGGTTCCCATGGCAGTAGCAAAAGGCCCCCTGAAAGGAGCCCAGTGGAGAAGTGGTGGTCACTGGTAGAAATACATGTCCTTTGTGATTGAGTGACCACTGGGCCAATCTGAACTGACCAACATACTCAGAAGCAGGAGGAAGAGAGAGCCCTGGCCAATCACAGTGTGTACCGTGTGGCTACAGCTCCTTTAAGAAAGCCCTGTGAAAACACAGCTGCCTAGCAGAGTCCAAGGGAGTTCTGGCCGCACTGTCTGACTGGAGGCTGCTCCCCACTCTGATACCTCTTTGTTGTCTGAGCAGGACGAAGACGAGGCCATGCAAGGTGCCCGGCCTAGGGCACTAAATAAATGTTAAATTAATGATCAAATCTAAAGCAGCCACATGTCCTGGATCCTGCTGGACATTTACCATTTCAAATATTCCAGGCCCATAACCAGACTGCTCATTGTCAAATTACACATCCTAATTTTTAAATTGGAAAAAAAAAAGGTTGATGTGGGATAAAAAGTTAAAAGGAAAGGGCTTAGTTACAAGTGCTTCCGCAAGAAAGCACAGAAGGGACAGGTGGGAGTGGCAAGTGAGAAGATGCTCCTTCTCGCCCCAGCTCAGCCCTTGGGTGGGGGGCAGCCGCTGGGGCCGACCACGTCCCCTGCGAGGGGCAGTGGGAGCAGAGCTCAGCCAGGCTCGTGTACCCAGCTTCCCCTCTGTGCTCTTCTTATCAGATCAATCCACCACCCAGGCACACGCTACATTCTTTGTATCTCTGGTGCACATGAATGGGAAGAACGGCTTCTGCACATTTAATTTTCTTACTATAAATACCTAAGTGAAGAAAAAGGTGACAGTAAAGGCTCATCCCACTCAATTTATTCCTGTTGGCATTCTTTCAGTGGAAAGAAGGAGGGGGGAAAATACCCAGCCCTTGACTGGGAATGCAGCATTAAAAAAAACAACAAAAAACTGTGCTGAATCATGAACATGATTAGTATATGAAAAAAAGAGTCAAGCTGAATTTTAAAATCTCATTTTGTAGTTCCCTATAAATCCTGTGAATAGTTAGCATCTATCTACACAAATTTACCCAAGAGCCTGCATTATCAACTGCAGGGATTTTCAGACTCAGTGGGGAAGACGAGGCCGACACAAGGGCAGAAGAACCTGGTTTGGACAAGGCAAGAACTCAGGGATGAAAATCCCCTTCACCCGGCTAAAGCAGACACGTCTGCACCAACTAGCCTTTGTGCTCACTTATACGCATACTGCGAGCTAGGTGTCTGCTCACTGCACCCATCTTTTTCTGGAATTTTCTGAGGGCAGGGACCTTGTCAAATTCATCGTTATGTCCTCAGTCCTTAGCCCACAACTGACAAATAAGAGCTCAATAAACTTGTGTAATGACTGAGAACCCCTGATCTATGTTTCTCAGTCATGTGCTCCTCTTTCCTCTCATTCTCCTTAAATTTTCTTTTACAAGTATTTATATTTTGTGCCTGCCCTTCCCAACATAAAACATTATGACTACCAGTATAATATTTCCTCCATAAAACCAACCAGAAAGGATTCCCTACAACCAAATCTGCAAATTTCACTATAAAGCCATTTGGTGATTCTTTTCTACCAAATTCATGACTAGTGTCTACAGATTTGAGAACCAGTATTTAAACTTCTTGAAACTAGTGTTTAAAGACTTGCTTTCTATAAAGGATCTCCCTAACTCCCTATACACACACACATACACAAATTAAGCACTTGCTTTTCATGGTTCTTAAATCCATAAAAGGATAACATAAAACATATGATAAAGCAAGTGTGACACCTTAAAAGAAACACATTGGAGAATCAGAAAAAGAATTCTATTCATTGTGTTAGCTAAAATTCTAACCCAGCGTTTTTTCAAACTTTGACCACAACCCACAACAAAAAGGACATTTTACGAAACAACTGATACAAATGTACATACAAATAAAATTGAGCGATTATGAAATAAAACTATTTCTACTCAAAATGTGCTCTAATTTTTTTCTATTCTATTCTGCCATATATATATATATATATATATATATATGTGTGTATACACACACACACACACACACACACACACACACATATATATATATGTACTGAGGCCAACCTACTAACATGATTTCATAACCTGATAGTGGGATGTGGCCCATGGTTTAAAAATACCACTACTGTTAAGTTGTCCTACTCTCACTTTGTTTCAAAAAAGGAATTTTGATATGATTCAAGGGCAAGAGAGTATCATTCAAGACCCATAAGACAGGAGACAGAACTCTTATAGAAAAAGTCAAAGAATCTAGAATTTTCTAGAGTATTCTCTCTCAGGTTTCTTTTCTCTTTGACTTCTCTGCTCCTGTAGTTTTCTGGGATAGCATCTGTGTGTTTGACTCTCTTTTCTTTCCCATTTCATGTGGCCTGAGTAGTAAAACAGGGCCTAAGACCAAGCAGGGACAGGGGTAGGGCCCAGAAGAAACAGTACAGTGGCCCCTACTCTGGGCATCCTAGGAGTTATCCCACCAGGGAAGAGGAAGACCTGAAGCTCATCTGAGACCCCATCCTGTGGACCAAGTTGGATCAAATAGGATACAGGTCCCAATTCTTGGCCAATAATAGAGTGTATATGTGCCAAATGCCTCTGTGAACATCCCTCTCCAACACTGTCCAACAGACTGTAAACATATAAATGTTCAATACTGATGCTATACAGTATGGCAGCCACTAGCTACATGTGGCCATTGAACAGCAGAACTGAATTTTAAATTTCATCTAATTTTAGTGGCTTCCCATTATAGGACCACATAAGCTCTTGAAGATGGGCAGGAGAGGAGAGGTAGGAAGACTTAGGGATGGGTAAGAATTTGGAAATACTGATCTTGGCCATATATCTCCATCAGATAGTTCCAAGATTAAGGAATTAATTGTGGCACTGGGCCTCCGTAAATCCTCAAACAGAAAGAGTTTACAGAATCAAGCAACTGCCATGTTTCAACTGTGGAATTTGTTTCCTGGTAATAAGGAATCCCTAGACCTGTGGTGAAAGCTGTTGAGCAAACAGTTGCATGTTTTTTGAGGGGCAGAGGAAGCAAACATGAGCGCATTGTCAAGTTTTGGAAAGACCTAAGGTTTAGATGCTGCTGCGTCACTTACTGCCAGTGAGACCCATAGCAAGTTACAAATGTCCTTTTTGGCTTCCACAGCTACTCATGGGCTGTTCTGAGTAGTAAATGAGTTGGTCTAAGGGAAATAATCAGCACTGTGGTTTACTATGTGGTACACGTGGCAGTTATTCACAACACCTAAAAGATGTGCACACACACAGATATGCAAAGAACTGGTTCTCTCTAGCTTAGGATAACTACAAATTTAAAAATATAAGTAGAAAGAAGGCTGACTGTATTCATTTCACATCTGTGTAAATCCTAGAAAAGGATGGGATAATCAAAAAATCGTAGGAGATAGGATAATATGAATTCCTCAACTTCTCAGATCTGCACCTCCAGTAAATCCAAAAACCCAAAACGGCTGACCAGAATCAAAAAGTCTCTGAGAGACAAGAAAAATATAAGCAAAGGTATCCATAAATATTTATTTATAAAATATATCCCATGTATTTATAATATCTTTCTTTAATGCTATAGGCAATGAAAAATGTGTCTGCAAAATAAACACGTTTAAAACTATTTGTTAAAATTACTGTGCAAGGTGACATGTTAGTTGCTTTTTTCATGTTTAATGTACTGAAATTAAATTTAACATTTATAATTTCTATTTAGGCCTACTTCTCAATTATTAGACCACAGCATAATGTAAAAACCTCGTAACACACTTAGACTCTGATTAGCATATTGGAAAGCACAGAGCCCCCCTTGATTCAATAGGACTTTGAATAATCTGCTATTTATTGTACTCTTGTGATTGAACCTTTGTTTTCTGAAGAAATGCAAAGTGCCTGAAGAATCTTGTTATTGTTTATGTTGGTTTTATGCGATAGGGTTAGATTTTGAGAAATTCTGCTGAGGAAAAAAATGTCATTTTTATACTAAATTCTCCTCAGTTTGACTAACTTATTATTGAAGGTATTCTAAATACTTTTCTTTTATAACTTAACCACTTAACATTGACTATTCTATTAAAAATCTATCTTTAGGAAGTGGTAGAAAGGTTAAATCACTCCTGAGTTTCCTTGTTTTCACATCTCATTATTTTATAATTTTTTGAGAAGACTTACACTTACAGATCTGACTTTTGAGGGATATCAGTTCTTACAATAGCACTAAGACATTTTTTTCTCTTGTATTTAATTCATATGATAACTATAGGGTAATTTTTTTAAAAAGTCTCCATGCAATTAAAAATACCGTTTCAGCCTGAAGCAATGGAGTCTAGCATTTTCTGTCCTATGGAATAAATCCAAAATGTTATGTAGATCTTTTTTTAAAGAAAATTTGCATATATTGATTTCATCTACACACAGATCTTTATTATTTATTTGTTTACATTTTCTTTAATGCACTTTTCTGACAGTGTAAGCATGTTAATGTTTGGCAAACAGCATTAAAAGAAGAATTGAAACATTTATTTAAAAGAAGATCTGTTGACAGACCCTTATCCATTACCATAACCACAACAAAGATAGCTAGCACTGTTCTATGCACGTGGTCCTCACAACAGTTCTAGAAGGTGAGTGCTATTATGCCCATTGTATGGGTGCTGTTAGAGGAGAGGAGTGGAAAGATTAAGTACCTGGTCCAAAGTCACACAGCTAGGAGGTAGCAGAGCTGGGATTTAAACATAGAGTGCATACTCGGCATGGCTATTTAAGACTGCCTTTATATGAGTGGATTCTATGTGGAATACAGTTATCTTAACATATCCACCCAGACACTTGTGTTTAAAATAGATAGCATACTAACAGCATTGAAGGCACAATGGCAGAAATGAAAACGCAGAGAGGACTAAAGAGGAAGTAGATTCAAGTTCTATAAAAAGAGACTAACATATTTTAACAATCTGGGGTTATTTAATGTAGGGGCCTTCAGTTCTTCACATCTGAATAACCCAAGGAAATAATCGATGCAAGTAGCGATGGCCCAGAACCACCATGTGAGGTTCAAAAGCGATTTATGAAGACTGCTAAGGAAGGCATGAAATCATGAAATGCACTTCAGAAGGATTTCCATTAAATACTAAAGATAATTTAGGGAAAAACTTTGGTTCTTAAAAGTTGTAAACTTTGGTTGCTTGGAACATTCGCTGTATTGAACACATTACACAGTCAGGTAGAACTATACAAATAAAATAGATTGATCTCAGTGTCCATTAAATGCCTATATTCAAAAAGGGGTACACAGCTTGGGGCAATCAATAGACTAACACAACAGCCTTTGAGGGAACTGCAGTTTCAACACTGTTGTTGGGTACATTAAAAAATGTGCTAAAATAACAGGCAATTGAGGCATTCTGAAATTAGCTCTAACAAAGTGAGTCACTGCTGTGCAAGTCACACTACATTTTACAGACTGTGTTCTCACACTGAACAAGATGCAGAGATTGCTTTTAAAAGGTATAATCTTCTGTGATCATTTTTTTTTCTTTTTTCTTTTCTTTCTTTTTTTTTTTTTTTCCGATGGAAAAAGAAAGCAAGAGAAAACCCACTCCCAGATTTCTTGCCAACATGTAAACTAGGACCATTCGCAGTAGGCAGTTATTGACCAGCTGGGCTGAAGGACAGCATAGCTATTAACTTAGTGCAACTCTCATCTGAAAAGGCGAAAAGCAAAAATCCAAAAGTGCCTTTGCCTGTTTCTGGTATGTCAGCCCAACTGAGGGAGTAGAAGGGGAAAGACTTGACTGTCACATGTGCAGTTCATTTTTAGGCCAGTGCAAAGAGAGAGGCATCATAGAAGAGAAAACTGAGTTAGCATGAATCAGAGGACAATACTCAATTGAAATTCAATGCCAAGAGGGTAAGGATTCATTCAAACATTTTACAGTGTACAATGAGTGAAAGCCCTATCTTATGCCTACAGGAAATAAAAAGATGACTAAGACATAGTCACTGGAATACAAAAGACAGGACACACACACATACACACACACACACACAACAGAGCAATCCAGACCAGAGGAATCAGCTACAGCTTCTTGGATGAGAGAGCATAGGTGTTGGGTCCTAAAAGAGACGTAGAATTTGAAAAGATGAGGGAAGGGCATGAGAAGAAAAGATGGCCAAGGCAAGATGCAGTGCTCAGATTAAAAAGGAATGTCAATTTAGCTGGGACACTGCACATCCAGATGAGGAAGGAGACTGAGAAAAGAATGGGTGACAAATCTAGAAAGATGCAGGGACCAAAAGCCATACATAACACTGGGGACCACTAGCAAATGTTTTCCATAAGAAGCCAAACAGTAAATATCTTTGGCCTTGCACGCCAAACAGTCTCTGTTGTAACCACTCAACTCTGCTTCTGCAGTGCAAATGCCACCATAGATGACATGTAATCCAACAGGTGGGCAGGAGTTGGCCAGGGGGTCAGAGTTTGCAGACCTTGTGCTACAGGATTTAAGGATCTGATCTGCTCAAGTCCCACTGGGGAAGGGGTGACTGACAGCAGAATCAGGGATGCTTTGAAGTGAGGATTTTATGGAGGAGGCAGTCTAGTGGGTAACAAAGCTCTGAAGTAATGGATTCTTATTGTTCAACCAAAGAGTTCCCAAAGCAATACATACATACCCAAGGGAAAGCAAACCCGGAGCAAAGTAACCAAACTGGATTATTATTCCATTTGTTAGTTTAAGAAATTATGACTATTTTTCTTAATATATCAAGGGTAAACATGAACCAAAAATGGTGACCTAAAACCCTGCACACCCAGCCATCTGTGGAAGACAATATATAGCAAATCATTAAGACATTCTTTGCCTAAAGCAGCCAAATATATAGCTTCTTAGAAGGCAGGAATTCAAAACAAAGAACCTCCAATAATTAACAAAAGGGAGGAGGTGGCCAAGAAAAGTATTCGCTCTGTTTTTAACCAACTCTGAAAGATGAGTGGAAAAGTTTCTCAAATGCGTTTATCTCAAATGGGGGCCCTCTTCATTTAATTGCTCACATCATTAAACGTGTTGAAGATGGTCACAGGTTGCCTCTGCAATGAGCAAGGTTGGAGCCTAATATTCCTACAATCTCCAGGCATTAACCAAAAATGGATAATTTCAGGACATTCAGTAAGAATACATTGATAGCCACTAGATTATTTAGTATATCTGAATATTCTAGAAAGAGATATTCTAAAGCTTTTAATAAAGAGTTGTTACTGAATTATTCTCACCTGAATGTAAGACAGTGGGATATAATACAATCACAGTCATAAGCAGAGGTCTCAAGGAACCAGAGAGCCGGTGTCTTCTCCACTTTGAGAAATATTTAAGCAAATTCCGAAGACCACTTTCCCAGAGATGCTTTACAGCCACTGCACGTGGAGACTTTTAGTTTTAACGTGTGCAATCTATTTTGGAATAACCTAAAACTTACTCATATGTAAAGAAGTTGTTCCTCTTTCAAAATTCAAAAAGTGTTACACAGACACACACATAAACACTTCCTCTGGGTTGGGACACACGCATGCATGCGTGCACACACACACACTTTATTTTCATAGTACCTTTTTCAGATTTAAAAAAAAAGCCGATACCAGCCTTTCTGAAGCAAATTGATTAAATTCATTTGTAACAGTTACTAAGTCACTAACTGGAGAGGTTCTCAAGAAATCACCTGGCCTTGACTGATTGGAAATTATTTAAAAGAGATAACAGACTCTTTTTTTTTTTTTCTTAGAGAGTTTCCATGGCCCCTGTTGGAAGCCCACCCTCACATTTCATCGAGTCCTTCCTAAGGCACAGGCAAAAATGTCTCCTTTAATTTAAACCATTTCTCCTCATTTGGGCCTCCAGGGAAGTAGGGGAAACTGATCAGAATCATCCTCATAAGACCCTTTGTGTAACTGAGAATAAGAACTAGGTCACCATCCAGTTTTCCTTTTTTAAGCAGAATAAGTCTCAATTCTTTTTCAACTTTCACACGGAGCCTCTCCTTCATCCCCTCAGTACTAACAGCTAATTTTCTCAGAAACCTTGCTAACCTCCCTGCTTCCCTTTCAGAAGGCAGATACCAAATTTTACTTTGGCTTTTCATCATGTCTCCTGGATGTCAGAAGGTTCTTCTATTAAAATCAGGAAAATTATAAACTTTAAAACCCAGATTCATGTATTTCCTGAACTCTTACTTGAATGCCTAGCATTTTGTGAGGTGGTGCGGGGGAAACAAATTTCATGATGGCCCAAGAGAAGAAGGTGCTCTTGTCCTTTCACAAGGATAACTCTATCACTGGCATCTGTGATTCTATAACTTCCTCAGCACACCTGACCGCACACCTCCCTCTTTAACCCTCCTCATCCTAGAGGCTGAACTGGAACTTCTCTGATCTATCTTAAGTAAAATAAAACGGCCACCCACATTGCATACTGCCAGAAGGAATCCCTTTCAGAGAGGGCATTTCTAGAAGATACGAACAATTGACCTGTAGGGGTTTTCTGAGAAAATGGAATGTGCCAGACAGAACTGCAAATAAGCTACACGTGTTGATAAACTTGTTTTGGACAGGTAGACAGAGCTTATCAGCATGGGCAAACATACCATGCTAATCAATGCATATCTGCTCCCTACTTTGAAAGAGCCTGCTATGTCAAATGGAAACTTATTATCAGCCTATCAGAATACTTCCTCACTTGCTTCCCCATTCACCCTATATGAAATTCCCCTTTCCACTCCCTCGTGGAAGCTCCCTCCTACTTTCTGAATGGGATGCTACCTGATTCATGAATCACTCAATAGAGATGGGAGATCCCAAATTGTATGAAAAGTTTTTCTTTTATGAGTTAGTTTCCTCTTATAGCATCGTGGCTTAATTCAGCTTAATACCCTTTCCTTGACCCTTCTAGTTATAAATACTGAGTTCTATCTCTACTCTCTTTTTCATTCCAGCATAGGATGAGAGCCATTGAACCCCATGCCCTCACTTCACACTGACTCCCCAACACCCATAGTTTGGCTCCTTTTGCCCCCATCCCGTTCTCAAAGGCGGTCAATGACCTTCTAATAGCTTAATGCAATTAGTGGCCTCTTCTTGATCCACATATTTCTTATAAAAATTGACCCTGTTGACTCTCTTCCCTTGGCTAAAACATTAATTCTCCGTGTCATTGGGTTTCCAAGATTATTGCTCCTCTTTTATCTCTGTTTTCTCCATCTGCAGGCTCATCCATCCCATGACAACAATAATCATTTTCAAGCAGCAGAATCTACCTACCCAGCTATGACCTCTCATCTATAAACCATATCCATTATTCTAATTGCATGTTTGACATCTCACCTGGACATGCGGACAAAATTTTGATCGTGTCATTTACAAATACAATGTATCTCTCTCCCTAAACCTGCCTTCGTTCTATTTTCCTTATATGGGTCAATGCTATCACCATTCTGTCTTTTAAATCGGTCACTTTATGCTTCTCTCCATAATCTCTCAAATTCAATGAGCTGGACTCATCCATATGAAGTAGGAATAAGGAATTTTACTTTATTGCTGTGAAAATACTATCTTTTGAAAACTTTTCCATTGAATAAAATCAATTGGAAAACAATATTAAATTTAGCAATAAAATTTGGTGTATTTCAAAGCATGGATCATGCTTTCTTAAGATGTGTATTGATGGATGTTAATTCTTTCTCTGAGTCTCATGACAAAATTCTATTTTGACCCTGACAGATGGAAACACCAGAAATCTCACTTGTATTGAAAAGAACTCCCATCGCTTCAACAACTCTAAACCAATGGCTGGGACAGTCTGAGGCCCCTCCTTCCTCTGGGAAGAAAGGCCACTCACAAAATCCTAAGCAAGCAGGCACTCACACAATACACAATTTTTAATCCCCATAAATACTTTCTTAAAAACAAATTGAAAGCAAACCTTAAAGATTTTTATAACCTGTGTTTTGCTCCGTTTCTATTTAAGGAAGTTTGGCTAGTATAATTCATTATCAACATTCTGAATATTCCATTTGAAATGATATGCTCCACTCTGTTGGGGTCACTATTTACAAAACAAAACTATCAAGCCAGTTAAGTGATTTGTGAGAAAAAATAAAATAAGCACAGTCTGCATGGGCAGTAATGATGTACACTTGGTGTACCACTGAAGATTTACACCTGCCACTGTGACAGGATGGGTTTTTCTGCTGTCTCTTACTCTATGGCTTAAGAGTCTATGACCAAGTGTCTGTCTGAGGCAACAGACTGTCAGGGGGAATGGCTGAGCTTGGTTACAGACCTCTCCCACTTAACCACAATGGCCAATTAAATATTGTCCCCTAGAAATTATTCATACAGATGTCACTTCCAAAAAGTTCCACCAAAATAAAGTATCCTTAGCCCCAAATTACACTGAACATTTCAGGATCATTTTGAACACCAACCATCATTGCACAATTCATTTTGCACATATGAGCATTTTGGTGTGTGATGGGTTGGAGAGCTAGAAAGCATGCTGGGCCATGCACAATTAGGCTCCTGGTACTGCCTGTCCAACATCACAGTCTACATACACCAGGAGCAGCACCGAGAGGTTTTCATGAAAAGGTGTTCCATAAGTGACAGGACTTTTTCATTCTCTAAAGAAATGTGAAACATTAAAAAAAAAAAAAAACCCTCAAACCAAGAATTACTGCTATGGTTAGTAGTAGAAAATGGGAAAAGAAATATTCAGGTACATGTAAAGAAGAACATCTTTTCCTGAAAAGAAAGAAAGGAAGGAAGGAAGGAAGGAAGGAGGGAGGGAGGGAGGGAGGAAAGAACCAAGAATAAAATGGGAACCTATCTTCCTCACAGATTATTTTTCTTTGATATTTTCTAAATTTATTCTATAAACCTCAACCAGAATAACCTTTATATGCTTGAACATGTTTTTACTCTAGCAATGGAAGGTGTTTTTGTAAGACTGAATAATTTCTGATTTGTTTTCTAATTTAATTATTTTATAGCCTCTTATTTGTATCTTTTGGTACAATAATTGACTCTTAGTACTAATTGAAATAGCCACTGACCCTTGCGTCTTAAAATCATGTCCCACCATTAACAGAAAGGGCTGCCCTTTGACCTTAACCGTTCTCAAGGGTGCAAGAGTGTTATGTTGAAACATGGATCTTTTCCAAGCAAAGGTCATGCCATTAGGTAATGGCTCGGTTATGGGTTTTCTCTTCTTTTTTTCTTAATGAAATGGCTGAATATTTGACAGAATGTTATCTTGTGTGCTGTCTTCATTTTATGTCTTTAGTATCAGTTGCTGAAATAGAGTTCTGAGATGCATAGCTTAAATATTTTATGAAAAATGCCTTCTCTACCCAAAAAATTAATAATTTAAAATATGATAGACTATACATTTAGTTATTTAGTAATATTTTTGCATTGGGGTTAAAAGCTTAGTAGATGATTCCCTTGCTGCACACTTGGATTTAAAATAGTGTTTTTTCCTGCAAACTTATGTTAGGATAAAACATGTCATGGTAAACACTAATTTTAAAATGAGTTTCTGAATCTCTTTTTTTTTTTTTTTTTGCTTTAATCCAGAGAACTGAAAGCATGTTTATGAGCTATGCCCAATAATTCTTGCCAACTCTTGGTTTTATGTTAAATATTCAAGCCCACATGTTGCTTTTAGTTGGTTCCATTTAGCCAAATATTTCCTAAGACATTGGGGGAAATCTCCAGGCCAGGCATGTGATTTATAAGGCATCATGAGGATGGTGAGCTCTGCTCTGATTTTTCTTGACAGGTTCTGCCTATACAAGGTTCATTGGCTCAGAGATAGTTACAGAAAAGTGCATCCATAATCAACAGCTGTGTCCTGATGTTTTGCCAATCTGTGCTCATGAAACATGATGTTTGGTAACATATTTCAGACGCAGTTTGCTTTTGTCTTTTCAACACCAAAACTCCCACTTCTGTAGTTTCTTTCATCCAAGAATTTCTAAATAGTTTGAGGGCATTAATTATGCCATACAAAATCCTTTCACAGTAATTACAGATGTTACTGGTATCCTAATTAACTCTAATACTGTCAAATCCATTCCCATATTGGATTGCACCATGAAAATGGACATGTCTTGACCCTACCTAGAAATGTCTTGTTGAAAATAAAGGACTCTTGAAATGGAGAGTACAGAAAATTCTCTGTTCCCCATTGTGCTTTTCATATTACATTTTGGTGCTGAACTTTTTCTAAAATGCCTTTTACTTGCTGACTGACTTTTCCTTGTTAGTAGGAATTGAGGTAACCAGTTACATTTCTTGATCTGTTTCAGACAAACCGGGCTAGCTGTGACAAAGGAAGGAGATGTTGCTGTGAAATTCAATTTCTGTGTGCTTTGCATTTGCAGGAATACAAGGAGTCATGAAATGTAATTGTTGCTTTCAAGAAGCCTACAATTGCAGAGTAAGACCAAAGTAGAGCACGGTAAAGGAATAAGTTTCATTTTACACGATGGTGACAAAAGAACTAAACAGAAAATAGCCTGGGAAGAAGACAGGTAGGAGAGGAGGAAGTGATAGCAAAAGTTTCGACTTGGAGTTGAAAGTTCAAGCCTTCGTTTTACTCATAAATTCAGTGAGGAACTTCTGGAAACCCTAAGGAGATGATACATGATCCAAGTGATGGTTAGAGAAGAAAACTCTAAGGTGGCCAGCTGTTCCCCTCTCTGTTGGGAACCAAATGGAGGAAAACGGGCATTTGGGATTTAGAATAGAGAAAAAGAATTCATTTCTGACAGCAAGACTTATTAAACAAATAATGGAGTAGGTTACAGAAGGAAACTATGAAAACGTCATCTGTGAAAGTCTTTAAAACTGGGATCTATTTTCAACAACCTCAAGTGGAGTGAGTGATGTATTGAGCTTACCAGCCTAATGCAAACCATGGAGCCATAAGGTCTAATGACTGAACAAGTGCTCCTTGGATATGTCAGCTTGGGATTCTTTTCCTAGTAATGATGGCCATGGTTAGCTTCCATATTCTTTCACGCCTCCCCTGAGATGCACGGTGAGCATCTGCGAGGTGGCTGGTAAAGGACTGGAGCACAGGCTATTTTCAGCGAAGCAAGGCTCAGCTTCTGTGTGACATTAGCTTGCAATACCAGATTGTATTAACAGAATTCTCAACAAACTCAATCCACACGCTCAAATTTTAAATTTGTATCATTAGAAGAGGTTTAGCCTTTCTGAGCTGGTCAAGGATGTTATTTAAGCCACAGGTTTATTCATTTAACAACTTTATTAATTTGAGTTGGGTGGTGGAGATAGAGAGACACAAGGCAGAGCACTACCCTGGGGCAGACAGACATGTAAGCAGTTAATACTACACCAGTGTGACAAATATTAGGGTAGAGATAAACCCAGAATGTGTGGGAAGCACAGATTGCGGACAGTGACCTCAGACAGAGGGGCACGGGAAGGCTCACAAAGTGACAATGGTTTGAGTTTGGAAGGAAAGAGTCAGGCAGCTGATGAAGGAGGAGAAACACTTTCTGTCCAGATAAAGGGCATGGCATGTTCAAAGGCATCATATGTCACAGCTAAAGCTGATCATGCAAAAGCCTACAGCAATGGGAAAACTGGTAAAATCACAATCTAGGCTAGGATTCTATTTGCCTTCTAGCACCAACTTTGCTCTTTAAAATATTTAAGTAAGACCTTCAGCCTTGATTAGAACATCTGTCATATGAACATGTATTTGCTGGCTCTCTGGAATAATATGTTAGAGATGGAATTCAAATGCCCTTTCATTTACCAATGGCTACTAAGAACTGTAATCAAGCCAAGTCTGCTTATCTAAACAAACATTAAATTTAGGAATAGATGTCTAAATAGAAAACATGATTAATTTGGTCACTGTTTTCTTCCACCATAAACACTCAGACTTTATTCATGACATATATTCTATGTATATATACACATTTATGCCTATTATCCATCAATCAAAAAAAATGGTATTGCATTGAATTCATGATACAAGAAGCTAGGACTCAAGCTTCACTGAGAGGCAAAAAGAAGCTTAACAAAACTTCAAAATTCTATGGTCATACACCAGCTCAAACTAAAACACTCAAAGTAAAGATAATCAAGGTTGCTTTTTTTAGTTCATCAACCATTGAGGCTTTCCCAGAAGGTATTTGTGGCAGTCTATCCTTTCATCCTTTGTCAATACCACTAGGAGGTTGGCTAATGCTAAATGAAGATAAGTTCTCTGTGGGGGCCAAAAAACAAAATTTCTCAAAGTGATCTGAATACAATTTTTAAGAAAGGGAAAGAAGTGTTCATGTATGTTTAATAAAAACATGGATTTTGACAATGCTACATGACCACCACATGTCCCTGTTGCTTTTCAGCCGAAGATGCATCCAAAATGGAATCTGCAAGACCTACCTTCTAGTCCAGAGTCTTGAACCCAAACCCCAACTTCTTTGGGGTCTTTCCAATGACTTCTTCCCAGTTTTCCTTTTCCCCATCTCTTGGCCCCCTGGAAGGATTTACTAAAAGACTGAGTTTTTTTTTTTGTTTTTTGGACAGGCAATTGCTATTGTAATGCAACCTTCTCAAGGGTTAAGTGTAAATGAATCAGAAACATGTGTCTTAAATTTCCCACAGAATTGAATTCATATGGGCTTAGATATAAAAGAGAAAATAGTGTTTTCTAAAACATGGTTTGAATTTTGGAAAACTCCAAGTGCTGGGAAAATAGTTTAGGTATTCACTTAACTTTTAACTATGACTAGAATCACTCATCCATAATACTACAATTCTCCATTCCATTAAATAATGTGTCATGCTCAGAGAAAATCGCATATACAGTGATTAAACACCCCACCTTCACAATTAAATAAAAATATATCTAATAGAATAGAATGAGAACAGAGCATTAAATGCTTAGTGTGGACAACTGGGACAAGGGAATCCTATTAGTTCATGTGCACGTGTATTATTTAGGGACCTTGTGAAAATGCAGATTTGGTTTCAGCTGGGGTTGGGAAAGCTGAAGGGTGGGGGATGGGGGGTGGAGGGGTTAAGGGGAGGTTGAGATTCTGCATTTATAACAGGCTCCCAGGTGATGCCGATGCTGCTAGTTCCTGGACCATATTCTGAGTATCAAGGGCTTAGACAATGGGTGCTGCATGTCATCCCTGCAGAAGTCAGCTTATACTGTTCTACATATCTCCAAGTTTCCTGAGATTCCTATTTGTTTGGTAGCAAAAAAAAAAAAAAAAAAAAAAAAGACAGAAAAAAAGAAAAAAACATCCAAGCAAAATTACATAAGCAGGAATTAAAGTATTCTGCTAAGAGGGTATAGCTAATTGCTGTGAAATTTACATAACAATATCCACTGATTAGAAGTAATGAGTAATATATTCATTATTAAACATGAACAATGAGAAAACAAATAGAAAACAGTAAATATTAATAGCTACCAGCTCTGCTCCTACTTTATATCCAACTCCAACTGGGAATCCTTCTTTCAGGAAATCTTCCCAAATCACTTGAGACATCAGACATAACACCTTTTTTGAATTCAAACACTTGCTTGTTTACCACATGACTAATTGAACCATCTAGTTCTATCCGTGTTTTAGCTTTCTGCATAGAGAGGCCTCATTTTCACAACTAGATTTTTATCTCTGTGAGGGGATGGACTACATCTTCTTCCTTCCTGAATCCCCCAGAATTCCTCAGTCATGCTTTCTCGGCTGACTGAAATAAATCTCACTTCCCAAATAACCATGTAGAGCACCAACAAACCTCAGCTTGTAATTTCTCAAGGCCATACAAATAGGATTCACACTGGTCAGTTTGCAATAAATCCAGTTCAATTTGTCAACGGGGGGAAGGGATTGAGGGCAGGGGACGGATGTTGGATCTGGATAAGTAAACATGTTGAAACTTGATCATTATCCACAAGGTTTGATGAAACATTTGTAACTTCTTTCCTCTCACAGGTATTTAATGGGCCCATTTCTCACATATTCAATTTTATAGGAATCTCATTAAAATAAAGAATGCCATCATTTTCCTCTTGGGTAAACTAAAGCATAGAAGCAACTTACTTCTATGTACACCACACACATACCACCACAATGGCAACACTAGGGAAAGTGTTTATCAAACCCTCCAACTTCCAAACCATTATTCTCACTATTCTAATGGGGAGGCATATTTACTACCTTTCTAGGGCGAAGATCATTGCCAACTTCTGGGGAGCCAGCACACACACCTGCCACTGAAGAAACCACCCTGCCACAGCCTTCATTGTCCATGTCAGAGCACCTGGGCAAGCCAAACACGAAGATTCTAGCTTCTCTTAAGCAAATGAAGAAGCTTAACTCATTGAAGTGGCCTGGAAAACCCTAACTATCACCTCCCATGCCTACTTTGAGTTCTACAGTTGAAGCCCCAAGGCTTAAGGCTGGTGACCACAAGGACAGCTGCACGGACACTCTGCTCAAACCCAGGCAACGAGAGGAGGCATTTCCTTATATCAGTGTGTTACATGGTTGGTCATGGAAGCAACATCATACGTGCTGGTCAGGTGAGTTAAACAGCAGACCTATGTATCAGGTAGATCACCAAGCATAATGATGCTTCTCTAGGAAAATGTATTCCAGCTTTCATATGGCCAAACTAGAGACGACTTAAATGCTATCTAGTCTAATAGAACTGCTCTACACTTAAAGAAGGTACACCTGTCATACATTCATCCTGCAAAGATCGATTAAATAGAAATTACATACAGTGTGCTATGCTAGGCTGGGCTTGAGGGTGCAGATTTTTTACTTACTTTTTTTTTACCAAAGAAATTTGTCATCTAGGTGGTAGAGAAGACATATACACATAAACAATTAATATGTTTTAGAGAGCCAAGGATATTAATGCAAGAGATATTATGAAATGGCATTAGTTACAAGGAAGGAAGCCTTTGAATTAATCTTGAAGACCAGGAAAAATATGGAAAGAAAGAGGAGGTTGGTGATGTTGAGTCACGAAAACATAACGTTTAGAGTATAGTGAGTTAACATGACTGGCTGGGGCAAAAGGGACAATACCGGGTAGAAATTTAGGTTGAGGAAAAAATGAGGAAATTAGAAAATCAAAGAGCTTAGACCCAGTCCAGAGGCAGATGTTTTCAAACACAACGTTTCTCAGCATCCTAAGAGGTGACTCAATACTTTTCAATGGTTGATATTAAACATAAATCAATGCAATGTCTTTGACCTTAAAAATAAATTTATATTGATAAAATAATATAGCTTTTATCAGCTTGATAGATTGAGGTTCTACATACAATTTTATTAGGGAAAAAAAGAGTGACCCTAATAACAGGGAGCTCATCTCTTTAGTTATCAGAGAGATAACTGCAATAATAAAGGAAGGCATTTATTAAAGCATTTAATTTTATTTATAGTACAAATTCACTTCAAAATTAATTTAAAATTCATCGTATTTTTACAACAATGCACATGGTTTATTTGACGCTCTGAGTTCCTGTTGTCTATAGTGGCAAAGTTGTTACTAGCATCATCATTGTTAATTATATCAACCTGGCTGCATCACATTACATGATGAGAACTAATTAAACCTGAGCATGTACCATTACGGGATTTAACTGCAAATGCTATGAAGGAATTGCTTAGTTTTTCCTGATCATGCTGTCCTTATACACAAAATGCACATTCACTTCCAGGAGAGTTAAGTGTCAACTAGGACTGGCAGATGATATACTTTTGTCCTCCATGACTCTAAAGAAAGATATTAATTTCAGTTCTGCAGCTCATTCAGAAAATTGTCTGGATAACTTGGGAAAAACCTGTTTATGCTTTCTGCCAGCATGCGTGCCTGCGTGTGGGTGTGTAGATGTGTACACACGCACATTCGTGTGTGTGTCTGAACCAAAGGAGACCACATTAGCCATAAAGGAAATTAAAAATAAACTTAAATGTGCTTCTATGTGCTAGTACAGGAGCCCCAGAGACTTGATCGTAAACTTGCCCATTTAAATTGTCTACATGAATTTGTGATTCAAAACGTGCACTAAGCAATTTCATCATCACAATCACATAAAATAAAATTTATTTTCACCTGGGAAAAATACTCCACAGGCAAGCAATGGGATATTTTATTTAGACATTTGAGTGTCAGACAATTTAAAATAAATGAATGTTCTGGATTTTAAGCAGCCTAATAAAGCCACTACTTTCCCTTGTATTAGAAGGAAATATAGAACAAATGTAGGAGATACAGGAAATGGAATATAAAACAAATGTTTTATGGGATGATTGAGAGTTTTAAAGTAAAATTATATTAACAATTTAGTATTAAATCCCCACGTCAATGCTTTCAAAACCCTTTGTATTGCCAAACAGAACACAGGTGTTTAAATTCGTGTGCTACATTTGTCACACCCATACCATTCATTTCTTCTAAATGTATCAAGACACTTTTCAAATGGTGACTTTAATTACTGAGAGTCACTGTATACAGTGGCTGAGAACAATAATAAATTAGTAAGTAAACAAAATCATTAACAAATGTTTCTCTAACATGTTATCTCATATTTTTGGACTAAAAGTAATTGTTCTGATTTGACAAGACTTTAAAATAAGGTATTGTTATAAATAAGGAGGCTTGCTCATAAAATTACTAAGTCTTGTTTGAATATGGGTTGCTGTGGCTGCCACTTTTATTCTTTAATTTATTAGAACCAAGCAAATAAAAAGAACTGAATCAATATAATTTTAATTCCAATTTTTTTTTAAAAAGTGCCCTGCAGTCCAATGACAGACACAGACTTCTAAGCCAAGAGGATGCAAAAATAGGGACATTGAGCATTATTAATATGTAATATTATTAAGATAAAATGAAGTGAACATAATATGGGGGAAGGCAGAAGAGCACTGGAGATTAGATTGGTACAAGTGCTTGTTAGCAGAAAATCCACTTGTTTATTGAGAGACAGTCTCAATTAGCTGATGGTGGAAGTAGATAATTTGTTTATTGTTTCCACTTTGAGAACAGGTTTTCTTACGTATTTCCAACCAAATAATAGGCCCAGCGGTGGTGTGGTTTGTCTCTTGGGCAGCTTGTGCCACCTGTACCATTTTACCACAATCCCCCAACTCCTGAGCTCGGCTTGCCAGTCACTTCTCTAGCACCATCAGAGGCTTTCAAGGAGGCCACACTTCCGGGGGAATGGGCTTTGGTGCAGCAGAGGCTGGTGAAATCAGATCTCAAAATGACTACAGTTTTAAAAAGGAAGAAAGACAGACAGCTTGCAGAGGGGTAGGGCCTGCTAAGGGGAAAAAAGTCAGCTAGTTGCAAACCCTAAATGACAAAGCAACTCCCAGCAATTGACTTCACAGGACTTTCCTTGGTTACAGGATTTTCAGTGGGCAATGATTTGCAATTGTGTACAATCAGGTTGGTTTTTTCAGTATGCTGTGTGTGTGTGTGTGTGTGTGTGTGTGTGTGTGTGTGTCTGTGTGTGTCTGTGTGTTCTTAAATCTCCAGCTCCCAGCACTGGATAGCTACAATAATGAAGGGAGTGTTTTCCAGAATCATGTTACCAGTGTTCAGTACCTCATACTCTTGTTGAAGGAACTTATGCCAAGGGCTTTTGTTTTTATTATAAATGACTCATGCTTAAAATTTAAGGCTAGTGTATAAAGGCATGCTGAAGGGGAGAAAGTAGCAAAGGGATTTTTAACATTTAAAATATATATCAAATACTTAAAATTGTACCATAGGACAAGAGACGCTGAAGGTAGTAGTGGAAGGTAACACCCGATTTCCACCCAGTTCTGACCCCTGCCCTTTCTCACTCCCCTTCTCTCCTCCGTCTGCAGCTCCCACGCTATTATCATTCTTTGTGGAAGCACACTCGACCTAAACCTCTTTCAGAGCTGTAGTTTTCATTCATGATCCAGTGGCATGAAATAAAAGATAAGACAAACACCCCCAAATCAATGTGACAGGTATTCATCAACCCGATTTCCAAATGTTTCAGAAAGAAACCCTCTACCTTGGACAAAAAAAATTAATAATAATAAAGGTCTCCTTGGTTCTCTCCGATGTGGGCTGCTCACCAGGTTGCCAGCTTTCAAGCCTGACCCTTCCTTGATATCCATTTATTGTTCCCAGCCTTAACCCACTGGGCAATTAGAACGCAGGCGCTGCTTTCCTACCACCTCGTTTTAGGAGGATGGCGTGATCAAGGGGCTCTCTTGAAGCGGCAGGCAGCCTGCACCAAGCCCGGGAACATCACAGCCGCTCTAATGATCCGCTCCTGCGAACCCGGTCACATCCGCCCTTACAGTTAACACGGTGACACCAGAAGAGAGGGAGTGAGCTCTCATCTTCCTTGGCCCTCTCGGCTTAATCTGCTGCACATAGTGTCTCTTTTCCCTGATGGGAATTTCCAGCCTCCAACCATTCTGATTTCTTCGAAGGCTTCAGACCTCACAAAGTTATTTACACAAATTAATATTGCTGGCCCTGAGTTGCACTATTATAATAAAACATTGCCTAAAATATATATATCAATGTCTGCAGAAGTATTTTCTACTGGCTTTGCTGCTAAAAAAAAATGACAAAGAAATGAAATTTTTATGCTTGACAAAAGTGATCTAATTAGAACAATACATTTTTGGCTGCAAATTTCTGAAAAGCGTGCATTTATAGAGACAAGGGGATAAAAGATGCATCGTGAATAAGCTGAGCTTTCTCTAATAAAGTGAACAGTGACACCAATAAACTTTCCTCTAACATGATTACCTACAACAAAGGTGGTTTCTTGTATTCACAAATCCAAGTTCAGCAAGTGGAGACCTTGCTGAGAAAGGAGAGATTAATTTAAGTCAATGTGTTCCAGGAAACAGGTCAGCTCAATCGACAGCCCACAGCCCACTCCACCAGACCACAAAGAAGTGGGTGCCAACATTCATGTTTTTTTCTTTTAAAGGCAAGATAATGGAATTTAATGTCTCTGTGTAGAAAACAAATCCACGACGGACAGCATGCTTCACAAACACTGGCCTTTATTGTAAGAATTTATCCTGAGGAAAAACGGGGATAAGAAAATAAACCTTTCTAAGAGTTTATGGATCCTCTTCACAAAATGCCTTCTACAATGTAAACTCATCAAGAAATGCTGAACCCCGAGGCGGGGGTGGGAGGGTGGGTCCTACAAGGGACCAACATTTACCTTCGCCATCAAAGAAAGCTTTGGGGTAGAATGGGGAAAAACAATCTGGTGGTAGAAGATATAATAATCTCAACATTTCATCATTTGTACAGTATTTGTACAGTATTCATAAATTGCACATCATTTGTACAGTATTCATAAAGACCTTTCATGATTTTATTTTAATAGGAACACAGTATATTATTATAACTGCTCTACTGATGATAAAAGATGAGGGATTCAGTTAGCATATCACAGCACAGTAGCGCTAGAGTTGGGACTCAATGCCGGGTTCTTGGGCCAGACAATGGCAATGACCTCTAGGTGTCCACTCTAAGCATCCTGAAGAGGTTCTCGCCTCCCAAATGAACCAAGGAAGGGAGAGAGGAAAGCAAAGGAAACATCAAGAGTGGGGAGGAAAGATGCCACTGTTTCTCCACGTCCTACTAATGCAGAAATAACAGGAGAGAGTTCATTTAGGATAAATGGGTGCACATACACACACATACAAGTTTGGAGACTGCATTTTAACACTGAACGCAGCTCACAGAGCCCTGTGAGCTCTACACAGCACAGGGCTCTGGAGGGCTGGCCGTCCAGTGGAACAACGCATTGGCCATGACTGCCAAGCCCTTCTCAAAATACTTGTGGACGGACTTGCTGTTCTTTAACCTGGGAAAGCCTTTGAATACAGATGCATGAAGCAGAGAGAGTGGTTTCTGTCACCGCAGTAACTTGAGAAACCTGAGTGTTTTAGTAGAGGAAAAACATGGCTTCATATCAATCAACTCAAAATGTAAACACACCACTTAAATATTAATCAAGGTAATTGTAGAAAAACAGTCCAGAAAATCCCTGTCGCAATCCAAGATAAATATTCCTACACTAAAGAGAAATTCAAAGCTCATTTGCTCATAACCTAAATTGACTTTCCTCACATAACTCATACCAAAGTACCACACGCTTGGCTATATGTGCCCTAAGTGAAATTATCTTCTAGTTACCTAATTCTAATCCAGCAAACCCACGCAAAACATGTATCCAGGACTATGCGTGGGGAAGACTAAGTCCAAGGGAAAAAAGCAAATAAAATATCTCAATACACTCTCAAAGTGAGCCGTTACATTTCCAACAGAGCCTGTTCTCAACTGCTTCCTTTACTAACATGTCAAGCAGGAGAAAAGGCACATGTGCAGTGAAACAGGGATACGTTAGACCAGACCGTGGTCAAAACTCATTGATGACCCACACCAGCCTTAATTTAGGCAGAAAGGAGAGAGGCTGAGTGTCTGTTTCTGCAAGGAGAGGTCTCTCTCGGGCAGCTGAGACTCAAGTTTGCTGAGGCAGTGTGTCCAGACGGCTCTCCAAGGAGGAGGGAGCTGAGTCTAGATGGCAAGAAGGACGTCTATACTGTATGATGCTCTGAGGGAACAGCATTGCAGATGGGGGAACAGCAAGTCCAAAGAGACAACAAATACACCCATGGAACAGAAGAAAGGCCTCGGAGACTAAAGCATCACTTGCCAAGGGGGAAGCGTCTAGCTCAGAGCTTGGTATACCACTCTGGAGCTGGTATGATGTTAGTTTCCTTTCTAGCTTCTGAGCTCTTTAGATCTGGAGGAGGGGCAAGGCTAAGTAATTCAAGATCATTCCACGGCTTCAACATATCAGGGAGGCAACTGATACTTAAAAAAAAAAAAACTAACACACTAAAACAAATTTATGAAATTGATAATTCGGGAAGAGATTGCCAAGACGATGGCCTAGAAAGTCTCAGAAGTTAAGCAGAAACAGCAAAGTTTGAAATGAGACTAGTGTGTGTTTGAATCCTGACTCTGTCACTGAGTAGCTGTGTGACCTGAGGCAAGCTACTCCACCTCTCTGGGCCTCCCTGTAGAATGGGGATAACTACTACCATCTTGATAGAACTGTTGCACTGATTCATACCTCGCATTTGAGAGGCGTGTAGCATGAACGCTGACCCACTATAACGATCCCTGGCATTTACTGGTTGGTCTCTTTTAAGAAGAACTTTCTCTAGTGGATTTTAGCAGGTCACTAACTTCTTGAGACGCTTCAAACTGAAGTGCTAAAACCAATGACATGAGCAGACCAGTTATAAACACTGAGCACCAGCTCTGAAGTCATAACTCAGTGGGAAGCTATGATCCAATTAACAGAAGTTTGGTTTGTATATAGCCATTCAAAAGTATGCACCGATATAATGTCCTTTTTGCAAGTTGAAAAACAGAAACATCCACATGCTAAAACTCAGAGGGAGATACAGATTTAGATTTCAGCCTCAGATTTTCCCCAGCAAAATATGTAAAGTTTTGCTTTGCAGAAGAAAATGAGCTACAGAATCATAAAGCATGCTTTCAAAAGGCAAACACAACCAAACCAGTCATACCACCAGGGTCTGTGCGTGTTTCTCAGTGTGTCAGGTAGATAAATACCCATTTTTCTACTGTTTACAGATTCTCTTTATTTCCTCAGAAATCAGTTGACACCAGAAATCTACGGCTTTTAACAGCAACAGGTAACAAGTCATCTCTTTTGAACCTGCTGACATCTGGTTACATGGGATTGCTCTAAAACTTCACAATTCAGGAAGTTCCTACAGGAAACAATGCGTTTGACCTCTATGCAAATAACTTCTCAGTGCTTTCAGAAATTGCTACCAATAGAGCATTTGAAAGCCCCAGATAAAGGCAGAACTCCACATTTTAAAAACTGAGATTCTTATACAGGCAGGGGAAGGATAGAAGAGAAAAATTGTATCTTTGGAAACAAGACTCATCCTCGGAGAGCACCCCAAATTATCACATTAAGGCCAACTAAATGTATCAGAGAAGAATTTGGTGAATTTACTTCAGGGGACACTGCTGTCCTTCTGAGTGCCCATGGCCGATGAACAGCCAGATGTTTTCAATCTATGAAGCTCAACACGAGCGCACAGTGAGACCAGTCGGCAACAGCCTGGAGGAAAGTGTGTGTCTTGCTGGGAGGATCCCAGCACTGGCTTGTTTGATCTTTCCACATGTACCCAACAGATCGTTCCTCTTTCCCAAAGCCACTCTGTTGTCCCTCGTCTCAATCAGTCCTAGGTAGGCTTTTTGGAGCAATTACACTCTTTTTCCTAGAGTTTAGAAACACCTGCAAGAAATAACTTGCAATTTTTTCCAACTATATCTCTCTCCATACACTAGTTAATTTAAGAGTAATATAGAAATGATTGAACCATGTCTCTCACTTACACTGTGGTAGAGAGATAAATATGTGTGAACATAAAATAAATCTTCAGAATTCCCATCGCCAGTAATTCACATCATTTGGAGAAAGCTTGACTGAAATTGGGTTTTGTACTAAATTTTTTCTCATACAAATTGATTTTTTTTTTTTTAAATCTAAAGGAATGGGCATCTATTTAGAGTTGCTATAAACAACTATTGACTGTTTCACAGGTACCCACCTGCTCCAGTATGATAATGGCTGGCCGATCACAAACAATACGTATTTATTCAGAGAAAAACAAATTCCCTAAGTACCACCACCACATAGCACTTTGCAGGTCTAACCTAACACTACGTTTCTTTACTTAAAAAAAAAAAAAAGTTAATGTTAAAACTTTTTACAAATTCAGACAGGCCTTCTACCTAATAGGCTGGAATTATTGAGATTTAACTATACATGCAAATGAGTTCTGTTAAGCCACATAGTTAGTATCCTCTATGCACAGTGTATCTTTCTTATAAGAAATTCAAACACATAATGGATACCGGAAAATTACATGAAATTGCAAAAATACTCCAATAATCCTAACACTGATGTCAGATAAGCAGACTGGCAAAACCAAAACACTCACATGACATCAATAATCTAAAGAAAGTAGCTGTGAGCCCCTAGACCAGAGGAGGGAATTGATTTTCTCATATGCAAGTCCGGGGGTTAACCCTAATGTCTAACTGGGAATGAGAATGCAAAAATCTGTATTTGTGTAATAAGTGAATGAGTGAGTGAGTAATGAATGAATGAATGAATCTTTGGATTAACTATCAGAACAGGCAATAGCAACCAATTTCCAGTAGGGTCCAGCTAGTGGCAAGTAGGAGAACTGAGCCCACATTTTTACTCTGGAGTTTCAAATCAAGTACAAGCAGAATTTTCAAAATGAAGAGAGAACAGTAAGAGAAAAAACAGTAGCCATACAGCATACTTCATGACAAGTGCCCAGAATCACAGGATAGAAGCTAAACTGAGGCAACAGACTTCATCTGTGGTGATATTATCCAGTTTGATTTCCCACACAGGCTGATCAACCTTCTACCTTTGTCATTCTTTCTCATCAAAATTCGACTCAATGTCCTCAACTCCCAAGGCTGCAGTGTTCTCTAGCTTGCATATATATTCAGGCTGGTTCCTCCTCCCTGATTAGTTACCAGTGGCACCCCCTGACTCACAGGGGGTATAGAGAATTAATTAATGTTTGCAAAGTGCTTGTAGATCCACAAGCCAAGGTCTATTATATAAATGCAAATTATTAGCATTATTCTGTTTTCCAGTGGGGCAGACTGCCCAGAGTGCTTATTCATGCCCTATAAGCAAACCAGAGTCTCCTAAGCAGGTCTTCCTCTGTTAAAGGGATCCTAAATTTACAACCCCAGATCACCAAGGCCTGCGCATCAGCCTGTGTTCCAGGCCTGCCCAATTTTTTTTATTTCCAGGAGCTATTTTTGGGCACTTGGTTCTTATGCCCAAAGTCTGCAAAAGAGTTCAGAACCTCCCATTAAAAACCAATCTCCAGAAGCAGGGCTTGTATCAGATGTTCTCATCTTTGGAAAGAGATAAGACAAAGGTCCTGACTTTTTAGAAAGTTCACAGTGTCCCTGTGAGGGGCTCTGGAGGCCCTGACCAAACCCCTCTTTGAGTGATTGCATTCTGCTCACCTCAAGGTCCCCTGCTGCTCCCATTGCCTGTAGTATTTATTGCCACTTCCTGCCCTGGGAGGTTTTGCAGTCTTCCTCTGTTCTGTTTAAACAAATGCTGTGTTTTACCTGTCAAAGCCCCTTCCTCTGGAAAAAAGGGCCAGGAAATCTGACCCTATAGCCATCATTCTAGGACTGAGACCCCTGCTCTATTTTGTTATGCAGATTGGATGTGCTATTAATATATCATGTTTACACATGCAGTTCCTGCCTTATCTCTGTTATTTTCACTTAAATCTGGGACAACAGTTGGGAGGTTATATAAGCATCATCCTGGGTCCTGATCCACAAATATCTCTGGCAACTTTTATTGTTCTTTGAGAATGTCATTCCTTTGTACTAAAGAACATTGTCTTTCATATTATGTCATTAGTGTTACACAATGTTAGGAGCAAAGTTATTTGTCTCATAGATCTCCAAGCAAGCTTAGAGGGAGAAAAGGCTTTAAATTAGTTGTTGTCTATATTAAAAACAGAAGGAGAAACCAGAAAGAGAGAAAAGAGTGGAAGAGAGGAAGGTGGAGGTGGGGAAGGAGGGAGAGAAGGAAGGCAGGAAGGAAGGAAAAGAAAATTATTTCAAGTAATTCCTTCATTTACTGGATATTTACTGATCTTCTAGTACCTGAAACTTCAACAGACACGGCATTTATTTTTAGTATAATTTTACCTCTCAGGTTTCAGCTCTTGGGCATTTAGGTAACTTTGGTAAGAAGACAGGGCAGGCAACAACTGCAAGTCCAACTCGGGGCTCCCTCTCTCCACTAGAAGAGCTATGGTGGACATCCACAGGCAGGGGGTAAGGAGGAATAATAAATACAGTAAAATTGCCCTTTACATATATTGTGGAGTTCTGCAGTTTATAGAGTGCTTTTAAAATTACCTCATTTAATTCTCGCAACAATCCCAAGTTTTATACCCATTTTACAGAAAAGAAAACTTAGCTCCAAAGGATTTGAGGGACATGCCCAAGGTGGCACAGCCAATCAAGGTGCACAGCCCAAAGCTGAGCCAAGTGGCCGCCAGGACCTGGAGAAGGGTCAGCCCTTCACTACCCAATGCCAGTGAGGACAAAGTGTGAGACAGTGTGAGAGAGAAGAATTGGAGCAGGAAGGAAGGGCAATGCTCTACCTAGTAAAGAGTGACACAACATTCTTAGAAAGCCAGCCAGCCTGCAAAATGCTTCACCACCCCATCATAAAAATTCCCAAATCCTATGATTTGGATATATGCGTTGGAATTTGAGTTGTTCCCTCCTGTTCTGTTTCAGGACCTCCCGGCTGTGAGATCCCTGTAAGGACTTCATCAGCTCTTCCATCTGAGGGAGCCATTCTGGAAGGATCCTAACTAGCACACGGGCCAATCCCAAATGGTATGCCTTTCAGTCTCCCTCTGATCACTGCGGAGGAAGCTGCTGTTTTCCAGAACAGTGAGTGGAGCAGCTGGTGAAGGGGGAGCCCCCACGCTCACAGGCCCATGTGTGACAGTCCTGAGACCTTACAGCCCCTCCTTCCTCCTTCCTGTCCTCTAAGGGCCCAGCCATCTGCACTGTCCCACCTACCCTTCGGAAGCCAGCCCCCTCTCTCCTGTATTCCTGATGGCTGAGGTCATGCCTCTTCACTCCCCTCTCCCCTCCAGGACCAAAGCAGAGATTCACTTTTCTTGGTCTTCCCTATAGCATTAATTCCAAGCCAGACATTCCAAAAATGCTTGCTGTATTAAGCGCCCCCAAAATCCCACTGTTTTACTGAAAATATACACTCTATTCAATCCTTAAAATCATTACCTTCTGGAGACATAACACTGGGCCAGCTGCTAATACTGAAGTGGAAATTCAGTTTACTAGCACAAGAAGTCTTGGACCCCAGCTTTGAGTGTCCCAGAAGTACATGGGGATGGGGGGGGATATTTAAGGACTTGGACTTGAAGGCTACCGAACCCCTTCGTGTTCTGCCATTTAGACATGCCACAATAGAAGCAAGAAGCATAGCAGTGGGCAAGACATGCAACAGAACATTTCAATGTTAGTTTAAGTGGCAACTACAATGACAACTCAGGGAACTGTCATTAAAAATTCCCATCTGTTACAATCATGTCTAAAAGTCCTGGGCCAAGGCCCACGCATTCCTGTGCCCTCCACAAGTACAACAAAAACAGATGCTTGGACGCTCACCTCGGGACAAAGGCAGGCTCATTCCTGGTGGTGATTATTTTCTTTTGCATCTCTTCTCACAGAAGAAAAATAGCAAACCACAACATTCATCAAGACATTGCTTAAGAGGGTAAAAGAGCAAATCCCATGTTGGAAAGCCTTAGCATGAGGAAGCCACAAAGCATCTTCAACAACCACAACAATTTGGGGAGTAATATAAGGTTAGCCTCCAAAATGTTTCACACCTTAATCTCTTTCCCAAGATTCTAGTCTCCCTATGTTTTAAGGGTAAATTGACTTAAGAGGACATTCACTATCCACAATAGCATTTTCCAACTAACGGAAATTAGTAACATATTCTTACATCGTTATGGAAATGTTAATGGTGGTCTCCAAAATAAAGCCACAATGCTTTATTTTTAAGGCATTTAACTAAGTCGTTTTAAACTGACTTAGACTATCAAAGATGAGCAATACGTTATCTCTCTACCATGGCAAAGAAAAACTTCCTGCCACCCTTGCCAAAATGGGACAGCATGTTATTTGGGTAAATATGGCAGAGGAAGGAATATGAGGCTGCAGATAATTAAAGTGCTGCAGACCACTCACCAATTGATTTTCCTCTTGTAAAGGTAGCTCAATTGAAATGTTCAGAATAAATCATGTGTTAGAATTATCTTCTGAAGTAAGAGCTGAAGGATATTGATTAATAATTATTTGCACTAACAGACTCAACTTAGGCAATATCATCAATTACCTTAAAAATTGGCTCAGATCAATCACAATGGAATCAGCTGAGTTTGAAGATTCATTGTCTTTTGCTGAGTATTTTTTAAAGAGATCAACAGAGAAGCAGGACCTCTGAATGGAATCTCAAGCAAGCAGGGCTGGCATGGATGGAATGATTTGAGATTACTTTGGAATATCATATTGACCTAGACCTTTTACCCAAGTAATGAGCCTCCCATGTTCACTGTGTGGGAGGTCTCCACAGTAAGCGAATGTCTTTCACATATGATACTGGATAATGGGTATGCTCCAAGAAAGGGACTGCTGATGATAAAACATTAAGACAAACTGGGCCAGAAAGTAATGACCTGGGAGGTTAACGAGTGAACAGTGCATGTCCATCCAAGGTTTATGTGCATAGACACACTTGTACACATGCCCAAGACTCACCCACAGAATAACATCTTCGGTAGAAATAAGAAGACTCAGAAAATACCTTCAACCTAATTTGTTCATGCAACCGAATGTGATTCTGAATGGAAATTTAAGAATTTAGGGCTTATTCAATCTTGTTCATGTGTTTGGAAACGTATATGTTTTGGCAAAAATGTCCAGTTCTGATTTCTATGATCCACAGGGGATGCTCTACTCTCCACCACTGGGACTGCGCTAAGGTACAAATCGTCCTCCTCTTGACATCCTTCTCTGGCCCAGTACCGACAAACTCTGCCACCTGGTGTGAGGCCTCTGTGTGTCTCTAGCCCCGCAGCACTCAAAGTGTGTCTATGGACTTCTCGGGGTCCCCAAGACCCTTTGACGGGTTCACAAGGTCAGAACTATTTTATAATAATACTAAGACATGATTTGCCTTTTTCACTGGGTTGACATTTTGCACTGATGGTGCAAAGGCAATGGGGTAACGGGTAGTTGGTAAACGACTGGCGCCTTAGCACAAATCAAGGCCATCACACCAAATAATCCTGGTGGCCATTATATTCTTCTCCTCCAAGCACTTGAAGGAAAATACACGCCCATTTCATTAAAGAGTGCCCTTGATGATGCAGTAAATATTAGTTTTAGTACATCTTGACTCTTGAATACACATCTTTTAAAAAATATTCTGTCATGAAAAGGCAAGTGTACACAAAACACTTCCATAGCATACCGAAGGATGGTGTTTGTCTCCAGGAAAAGAACTTGTGTGACTGAGTTGCTAGCTGAACTATCTTGGTTTTTTATTTAAAAGAACAACTGAGCAAAACCTGTTACTCAGACTTTGGTATTTAAAAGGCACTTTCTTTAAAATAAATGAAGTGAGCCTGTCACTTTGAGGAAAAGTTCTGAAAGCATTTGTTACCAATGATTAAATTGAGCTTTCAAGTGAAAATCAGAATTTTGGAAAACTTGTATTTATCACCTTGAGTTTGACAGCTTCCTAATACTTAAAGATTTCTGTTTTTTTTTTCTTATTATATAATGAAATGCATCATCTTTTGGAAAATCTGCGTAACTTACTGGACCAATACTTTCCAAGTGATCAATGTATGATGGAACCAAATCATGCATGTGTAAAAGGGCCATTCCAGGTGCAGGAGAGGCCAGTGATTTTAAGGTGTCATTATGCAAAGTTCATTGTGATAGTTTCAGGTTTCACATTATAAGAACATGTAAGAAATTACTACTTACTGAGTTTTGGTATAGAAAAATATCCACAATCAGGGTGGATTTTCTTCATATACTTCAACCAAAACAACACATTGATCCAGATTGAAGGCAGGAAACAGACATAAGACTCTAGCTGTCTTCCTTTAACAGGCAAGACATGAAAAAGATCTGTGAAAATACACTACATTTTTTTATTTTGAATAACAGCTATTTTTTAATAAAAATATGTTATTTGGAGTACCATGTTATGAGTTTATTTTTGTTGATTTTAAAGGAATAAGTATTTTTAAAGTTTCTCTGTTTTAATTGCAAATATGGTAAATATTGATAAATGTTACCCACATCATAAACAAAAAGCTCTCTGAGGTCCTCAATAATTTTTAAGAGTGCAAAACATTGCTCCAGCTTTATCATGGGCACCTGCTTACCCAACACAATTCCTCCCTCAAGGGGTGCATAGTCTACTAGGGAGACGTACCAGGAAACAACAGTTTAGGGTTTTGTGCACTAAATGCTGCAAGGGAGGCCTGGGATGCGACTAAAGAGAGCAGGACAAATGCAGCCAGGCAGGGCGGGAGGAGGTCAAACTCTCAGAGGAGTACACAAGCCCAGCAGGAGTTTCTCAGGCAGACACGGAGGCTGCCAGTGGGGAAGAAGCATTTCAGGCTGAGACTCAGCGTATGCAAAGGCATCAAAATCCAAATGGCATGGCCCACTGCAGGCTCTGGGGTTCCAAAATGCTGGAGCACAGGATGAGAGGGAGGCGAGAGCAGAGACCCAAACATTCCATGCAATATAAACCAGATGGTGGTGGGGTATCCAGAAAGATTTAATCAGAGATATGACAGAAGATTTGAGTTTTAAGAAAAAATTGTTCCGTCAACAGTGTGGAAAAGGAAGTGAAGAGGTATATGACAAGAAGTAGGCAGAGCAGGTAGGAAGCTGTGCTGGTTTGGATGTATTATGTCCCCCAAAATGCCATGTTCTTTAATGAAATCATGTGGGGGCAGATTTATTAGTGCTGATTAGGTTGGAAACTTTTGACTGTTTCCATGGAGATGTGACTAGTAACAGCTTTGATTAGGGAGTGACCTGTTGATGGGATTGTTTCCATGGAGGTGTGGCCCCACCCACTCAGCTTGGGTCTTGATTTAGTCACTAGAGCCCTACAAAAGCTGAGAAACAGAAGGACTTCAGAGAAGCTGCAGCTGAGAGACAAATTTTGAAGATAGCTGTTGAAAGCTGACGCTGACATTTTGGAGAATGCCATTTTGAAATGCAACCCGGGAGCAAGCAGACACCAGCCATGTGCCCTCCAAGCTAACAGAGGTTTTCCGGACACCAATGGCCTTTCTCCAATGAAGGTACCCTACTGTTGATGTCTTACCTTGGACATTTTATGGCCTTACGACTGTAATTTTGTAACCAAATAAACCCCCTTTATAAAAGCCAATCCATTCCTGGTATTTTGCAACACTGCAGCATTAGCAAACTGGAACAGAAGCTATTGCAAGAAGTTTAGGCCAGAAACTCCAGTGCGATGGTTACTCTTATGCATCAACTTGGCTAGGCTATAAGTACCCAGCTGTTCAATTAAACACTAATCTATGTTGCTGGGCAAGTGCTTTGTAGATGTGGTTAACATCTATAATCAGCTGACTTTAAGTAAAGGAGATTATCTTTGATAATCTGACTGGACTTCATCCAATCAGTTGAAGGGCAATGAGACCAACACTGAGGTTTTCCAGAGGAAGAAGAAATTCCACCTCTGGACTGCAGCATCAGCTCCTGCCCCAGAGGCCAGCTCCTGCTGGCCTGCTTTAAGGATTTCGGACCTGCCAGGCCCTGCAATGGCATAAGCCAAGCCCTTGCAATAAATCCTACTGGTTCTATTTCTTACATGGCATTGCCAATTTGGAAGGAAAAGAGGGCAGATTAAGGCATCACTCGCCAGTAGAGACTTAGAATAGGGAATGAATCAGTTGAGAGGAAACAAAATTGAGTTCGTCTTGGGAGATTGCTGAATATGATGAACATGGGACCTCCAGGAAAAAGATGTCAGGTGGTGGCGAGATATTTTCTGTGCTGTGAAGATAGCAGTTAGCAAACCACCAATCAATCATTGACTAGGAGGCACCCACTGAAAATACCCAAGGAATCAGACAGATACTAGACAGGAAGGCATAACGCCCCATGTTCCATATAAGAAACATCTCTTACCTCAAGTAGAAAACACCAACTGTCACTTTTTCTGATTCAACCTAAATGTACTTGTTGGATGTTAATAAACAGGTGCCATGAGCCAATTCACAATCTTGCACAGCTCAAGCTCTGTTCTGCAGGGAAAAGGGTGGAGACTGGGGGAAAACGGGAAGGGAAGAATAAAGATGACTGGCATTGATTCAGAAAGATTGCTTCCTCTGCTGGAGACAGAATATATCGAACCTTCCAAATAAAGTATGTCAGTATCAGCACTGCTTTCCAATTCCGCACCTCAGACAGAGAAAGTTCAGATCAGGGAACCCGGTCTAGGACAGAGGTTTGTACACTGAATGTGATCAGGTCTGTTTAACAGCAATTAACTATTTTTATCTCTGAAGCCAGGGATAGATCCTATGGGCTCCGCTGAATTCAGAGGACACTGTCTCAACACACAACAAGGCAGAAAGCAAGAACTCTCACCACGTTAAGTGGAACTTAACTAAATTTTGAAAACTAGTTTAAACACTTTCCCATTTGTTTTTCTGTCTGCCCTTTAGGTTGTTACGTTGTGGGCAGGAACGGCACCAAGCTTATGAGATAGTTTATATTCTCACCACACAAGGTTTTCAGTTTTTCAATAATTTGCTCATTGCTTTATGCTTTGCAAGAAAGTTCTTCCATCTGCCTAAATGAAAGGCTTCTAACTGGAGACCAAATTCCTTTCCTGCAGAGTTGGAAAAAGACTGATTCTGCTCCATAGAGAGGAGAGGGTGACGGGCTGGAATGTAGCAGTGTGGATGTTTGGGGGCGCTGCAGAGGGCACGGGCTGGGGTTCTCACTGTCTTGCCCAGAAAACCTTCTTAAGATCAGGGATAAGTAGCTTTCTGTGGTCTGTGTATCCCAAAGCTTTCTAAGAAACCATTCCAGGAGCTTCACGTGATGGCAGTAGAGAGACCCTCCGCCCACCCCCACCCCCACGCCCACCCCGCAGCCCCTCTCAAGCCATTAATCCCGCCTCTCTCAGCTTCACTGGCATTAAAGGCATTAAAACTAGAAATGCATTTTCATAGCATTCTAATTCGTTGGTTGAACCCTATATGAAAGTTAACTGAGCCAGCACGAGCTCCTCAAATGGATTTTTGAAGGAAATGGAAACATTGCGAAGGACAAGTCTTCCCTGAATTATACAAAACACCTTTTGAATTAAACAAGTAATTCTTTCTACTGAAGTATCTAATTTGAATTTAAACATTTCTTTACGTGTACTTTAATTAGATGCACATTTCTCTCAGCATCTTAATTTTATGCGTTTTACACTTCTAAGCAGCTTGCTAGTGAGGATTGGTTATTTGCATTCATTTACATACAATTTGCAAGAAATGTTGAGAAACCTAGAAAGGGAGAGATCGTAAATTCATGGATTTTTCCCTAAATAAAAATGTCAATTCTAAGAGGAAACAAACAGTGCCTTCCTTTCCTTGCTTACCTATGATACTTTCATGGAGTGAAAGACTACTTTTAATATTTGTATAAACAAAAAGATCCATTTCATAAATACTGGAAGAGAAAGATTTCCTCTGCAAGTTAATAACAACGATGAAGAAAAAAGGGCTCCCAAACTTCTAATCGCCTTCTTAATAATAACATGAAACATTCTCAAGCAGATGATGCCTCCTGAAAAATATTATTTTGAACACTGCATCTTCTTGCACAATAAGGGCATTTTATCAATTCTGCCCTAAATATTCTCCAGATTTAAAAACTATATCTTCTAACTATGGGTAGTTTATTCTGCATGACTTTCACTCCAGTTAATTGGATTTTCTCCACATCTCTCTCTTTTCTTGAGCTTGAATTTATATTCACAATAATTCCGGCCCCTCCTTGCAGGAGCCCTAACTGAAGCTGGACAAGCTTGGGCTACTCTTTATGTGAGAAAATTCAGTTGATTATTTTTCAAAGATGGAAGCTGTTGATACTTCACTAGCTTTCAATGCCTCGTATTTCTCCTAACGTTACGAAATACCGGGGCTGTTTTCCCTGTGACCTTGGGGCTCTGGAAATAGATTTTCTGTAGCAGCCATTTCTCCAAGGACTGCAGAGGGAGCAGAGTGGAAGAAAACACTTAAAATACAAGTGACTTCAAAAATTAAAATTTTATCTCTCTAATTTCATTGGAACGTGGCAGGGAGCTCCCCAACCAAGCTCCATAAATAACCCCGCACTTACCAAAGGCTCCCCCCTCTACATATGGAATGTAATTTTAGATTGCTGCCTTGAGCTTCACAGAAGAAAGTGGCTTGTCCAAAAGAAGACATACAAAGGCAGAATTTGAGTTTTGACATTCTTCTAGTTGTGAAATAGCATTATCAAGCAGATGGAGTTTAGTCTTGAAAAAAACAGTTGAAAAGCTAGACATGGGTGATACGTTTCTAGCCCCGCAGCAGGAGCCCCTCGCACCGTGGTTTGGAGGAGGTCCCCAGCTCCGCAGCCCCCAGGGCTTCCTGTGTGGTCCCAAGCCGGTCACGTGACTGCCCTGTGCCTCAGTCCCCCGATGGAAAACCGAGATTTCACAGAAAAAGCAAAAACAGATGCTGCACTTGAGATGATCTCTCTAAAGTAAACAAATTAGGGAATTTATATATCAACTGTGGTCTCTGGAAATCAGTAAGAACCAAGTTTCCTAAAGTAATTCAAGAAATCACTATGAATATCCTGTAACATGCCAAATCTTTTTTTTTTTTTTTTTAAACAAACACTTCTCCCTCGATTCTCAAGGCACTGTAAGGCGAGTAACGGGAGATTGGACTGTGGATTAAAGAGGAAATGCATCTAACTTATCACCCTGAAGTCTCTGAAGGAGCCACATTGAATTGGGGGTAAAGGCAGAAAGGAAACACCATTTTTATCTACGTAGTTAAGAAAATTTTTTGTATTTTAAACTTAAATTTTACAGCAGGAGGATTATATATATTCCAGAAAGTAAAATTTGATGAATGTATCTAAAGTAAAATTTGATCACATGTTTATTTTATAAATAAAACAGACTTGCTACTTTTGGTCTAGCAGAATGATCTTCAGTCTTGAATTTGTAGCTTCCTAAATTGTCTTCAGTTATCTCAGGATGTGCCAAAGACACTTCTCTAAGCTAACAAGAGTCTCTAGCTTATTTTACTTTACAATTAAATATGCCGAACAATATTTCTTAAGGAAGGGCCTACTCGATAAATTAGTCAAGCAGAATAGGTTACAAACAGATTGAACACAATTGATCCAACAGTTCTGGTTTCTTCCTTAAAACTTTCTCTTATCTGATACCAGCTTTAAAATGAGCTTCTTAATCTCTTTGTGGGTCCACTTTCAGATTTATACAAAGAACAGGGAACCCAGCTTCACCTCCCTGAGCAACAGGTCTTTGCTCGTTTCTGTACCTTTGCTTCTCAAGCACAGAGCCCAGCATCTGGACAACAACACCTAACATCCATCATCGCGGAATGCAGCCGTGTATACGCATACACATGTGCACACACACACACAAGTGCCTAAGGCAAATATGAACCGGCAGTCCTCAGCAACACACCAGCTTCCTTCAGAGAATCCTCCACTACGAGAGCGACAACCACAAGGATTCACGTTGAAAACAAACATTGACAACACGCAGGTCTTGGGCCGGGAGGCACGTTCACCGTCTTCAATAAATAAGCTCCAGTTTAGGAGACAAGATGTATCTATATAGCTAAGAATATAAGGCATTGTATATCACGTGAAAATGACAAAGGAAAGAGGGCATCATACATGGATATGCTTAAAAATTTTAAATAAGTCCCTTGGGCGAGAACAAACATCTTGAAGAACATTTTCTGGAAGTGCTGTGTGTGATGTCATCAAATCAGATCAGATGGGCTCTATGTGTACACAAGCATCTACACCCATCACCTAAAAACAGAAAAACTTGCCACTTGCTACCTACGGAACCTTGGGCAAGCTCATTAACCACCTCTCTAAACCTCCTTTACCTCATTTGTTAAATGAGGATCATCATGGTAGCCACCTTACAGAAATGTTGTAGAAATTAAATGTTGAGAACACTGAACCCACCTAAAGGCTTACACAGTGCCTGCTGCATATGCTGCACAGAATAACCATTTGCAAAATATTGGCTATTGTTAGAGTTGATTTACATTAACTTTACCTCACCCCTTCTTAGCCCAAGGATGCATGCTTATGTCATTTAATTTGTTCTCATAATGACTCCTCCTATCCCCTTAATCAGTCTTGTTGCTGGCCTGTGAGCTCCCCTGTCTACAGCTTTCTAGAAATAAGTGACTGAGACGGAGGTCAGTGCTCCCATGCTCTGCAGGATTACACAGAGCACACGGTTACATCTCAGTTTTGTGACACGGTGCCTTCACACAGCATGTATTACAGGATGCTGGTTTCTACCCTATCGAACCTAATTAAAAAGCACCAGAATCTGAGAGTCACTTTCTTAACACCTTTATTCTTCATATCTCTGAATTTCCTTATATTGTGTTCTTGGTTCTTGGATTTCAGGCAATTTTTGATACAATACAGAGATGGTTCTACCTCCCAACTTAAACTGAACGTTGCTTGAAATAAACAGGTTCTCAGGGGGAGGCTTAGAAATTGTTCCGTCACATAGATTTTCATGGTTTCGGCATTTGTTGTTACTTATTTTTTACTTATATTATCTTTTAAGTTACGGATGCTTTGTCCCCTTTCCATTCTGGCTAGTAATGAAGTTAAGAGGACCCCAGACCTCAAACCGTTATCAGTGTGACATCCCACGAGGTACCTCCTGCACTTAATTCTTCTGTTATTGGTGCTACTATACAACGTGAGGTTTGCATATCCACCTCGTGAAATGTTGGTGTGCCTGGAGGCAGGTATACATTTTACTTCATCACCCACTTTGGGGGTTCCCACGTGTACTCGGCAGATGAGAAAATAGCCCTAAGTTAATTTGAAGAGTGGAGTTTCTTGAAACACTGTAATCTCTTCCTAATTTAATGTACGTGCATGTACACACACACACACACATCTAGCTCAAAATCTTGCATCTTATTTATCACAGTGGCCAAATACCACATATTCTTAGGAAAAATGCTTGCTTGTTTTTCAAGATTCAGTTGGCTTCTGAGTATTCACAGATGATCTTAATGTTTTAATTACTCAGTCTGAGGGACTGATTGGACCAGAACTGGAATTAAACCTTCAACCTCCTGTTTTTTGTCCCGTTGAGCTCTCAGTTCAGACTGAACTCTTAGGATTATATATTGTTTTCCTCTCAGAAAAAACACAGACCACCTGCCCACCCCCACCAACCTAACAAAAAAAAAAAACTAACCTCCCACTTGCCAGGCATGTGTGCGTTTGTCAAACCTTCAACAACGTAAACATCATTAGTCTGTGTTTAATTACTTTGAGACATAAAAATTGCTCTAGCTTCCCTTTTACTCAAACCAGGTGTATACTGAGTAACCTAGAAAATTCAGGGCTCCCTGTTAACGCTTCAAGGTCTATTTAACATAAATTAACTAGTTACTTGCTTGAATACTATATTTTGCTGTGCATCTGATGGGATGTAATGAAAAGGATGATTAGAAATGCTTTTGGACCTTAGCATTCACAATAACAGCTCCTAACATTAATAATAGCTGCAAGTTTCTAGAAGATGATTCAGAAATTGAAATCATAAAAAAATTTCTATAAGCCAAGCATATGCAAAATTAGTCAACTTAAATTTGAAAATCATTTGATTTTTTGATTATTAAAGAACCATACTAAATTCAGATAATACAGCTATTTTAAAAGAAGAAAATGAAAATCATGCATAATCCTGGTGATAATGACTTTAGCGTTTTGAACTTTTTACTATAAATAGCCAACATTCATTTAGATACTCAATGAAAGGGAGATTTCTCTTATTTCAGTAAGTTCCACCTGGGTGTCTATTTTAACTAAAATTAAATAAAAATCCAAAAGAATGCCCATTTGAAATCACTGATTGGCATAAGCCTATATGCATAAAGTGATCTCTGGAAGGATTTTCCTAGGACATTGGTGGAATATGGGGGACATTTTTATCTGTATATTTTTCTGCATTTCTGGATTTTTATAATGAGCACTATTCTTTCCATTATTTTTAAAAACTAAATTATTCTCTTTTGGTGGAAAATTTCCCCTGGCTGTCATTTTGTTTTTAACAGCTGTCTGAACCACAAAGCCACCTCAATTGCCTTCATAGATTGAAAAATTGTCAAAATCATACAATAGACATATACAGAGGGGAAGTCAAATAGATGAAACCCCACACCTCACAAGGATCAGACCAGTGGTTCAACAGCTCTGTCTGGATCACACAACATGGGTGTTGACCAGCTCCACACATGGTGGAGGCTGTTTAAAAGTTAAGGACTGGCCTTGTCCAGGAGAACCACAGATGTCCCAGCCATGGACCTAGACCAAGAGGACCTTTCCAGAAATAATGACGTGAGGACAATGAGGTAGTAACTAGTGCTCTAAGCCGACAATCCTGTGACTGATTAGCACAGGCAGAGCCCAGAGTTAAGGAGGCCAGGCCATGGCCGTCTTCCCCACAGCCACTGACTGCACCCGAAATCTGTCCAGGAACCGCCAGCCTGCTGTGTTGTGGAAACCTGAATATGAACATGAATAGATTGAGGCAACCAGAATATGTAAAATTCACCTGCTACCAGGTGTGTACTGAGAGCCCCTCTCTAGAGGATGTATATCCTTTCCCTTCTGAGCAACTGATTCATTGAACAGGAGAAACACAGTAACTGGGGCCAAAAAGAAAAGGGGTGAGTTCCCAGTCACAGCAGTTTCTATCTGCAGTTCTCCTAGGTTCTTAAGCAACAGAGACTGTTCTTCAGCTGTGAGTAGCAACTGCACAACAAAGAGCAAAACATCGCGTCCATGAGAAACAGTCTAGTGATTCCAGGACACCCCCTGAATTGCCTGAATTTGGTTAAGCCAAGGAACTCATCAAGAGTCATGAAATGGGATTGGTGAGTGGAGGCCATGCTCAAAGAAAGTGGACTTTTATTTAAATGAACCATCCCAGAGGGCGATGGCCACATGGATATTTATTACAAAGAGGGACGACAATAATTTATTGATCTCTAGCTATTGAAGCAGCATTATATTCATGATCTCACTTAATCCTGAAACAGCCCCATGAGATAGTGAAGCATTCAGACTCTTCTTTTGTAGAAGAAAGCAGTTTATGGAGTTTAAAGAACTGGTCTAATGTCACATAGATAATTAGAGGTGGCAAGAGCAAGACCCCAAGTATGCTGGCTTCCAAGGCCCCCTAAACAACAGAAAAAGCAAATCTTCGATTTCCCACAGACCGTTAGCTTATTTAGACCAGCTTCTGGCTGGTCACTGCTTGGGAGAGGAGGCTAGAAGCACATGGCCACTAACTGTGAAACTTTTGCCAAAGACTGAGAAGTTAACACAGCCTCAGGGAGGGAAGAAAAGGAGTCAGGAAAGGCATTTGAGGACTTTCTGCCTATAGACCTCATCCCTAGTCCAGGAGATTCAGTCAATATCAAAAACAGAAGACTGTTAACAGCCCTTTGCCCATCCATCCCACGGCTTACTACTTATTGAACCCAGATAAGGCATCGATAGCTCCTTGATGCTGCACCAACAGCTCAGCCAGATGAACAATAAAGAGTGGGGGGTGGGTGCTAGCTGGGGTCTAGGCATCAATAAGCACAGAGACGTGACAATCGGAAGGAAGGGGCAAAGCATTAGTTACCAGGCTACTGGCTTTTTCCATACTGGGGATATTGCTGCATTATGAACAAAGGCTCACATGCAGGTGCCAGGGCTACAATAGCAGATGGTTTTTCAGCTCGCCCCGGTGGCCCAAACAGGCATGGAGATGAGGGGGGCTGCTCCTGCACCAGCCACTGTTATTTCAGAAACAGGGGAGACGGTGAGCAAACTCTCTGGCAGCTTCTTGGCAGACCCACTCCTTTTCTCCCCAGTGTATGTGTGACTGCTGTGTGTGTGCATGCAGACACGCACTTGCCAAATTATCCTCGTAAACTGTATCTGTTTAAAGGGACACAGCCCGGAATGGGAAACGCGGGGAATTTGGAGCCAGAGAGAACTGGGTTCCAATCCTGTCTCTTCCTCTATTCCCTTGGTAGCCGCTCTGGGTCCCTATTTTCTCACCTGTCAAAGAAGGAGGCAATCACTTACTTCTGGGGAGTCCCAAGGATTAAAACAATAACGTATGTTCCAGAGCTAACAGTGTTTGCACATTGGACACTCAATGAATGCTATTCACTAATACCCATGTTACTAGCTGATTTGTAGGAAATGCCAATAAATCACATTTTATTTCCACTGTGAGAGTCTTCTTGGAAGAAATGGGTATTCTCTCATTATTTAAAAACAATATTTTACAATAAATGCAGATACTTATCTCAGCAGAAATAAAAGAATGTTTAAATAAATTATTAGACAATGAAAGAGAAACATATTTATAAATCAGAAAGAAATGAAAAGCCACTTATATTAAGAGGCCTAGGATACTTTGGAGAGAGAAATTCTAGCTGTCGGCTCATCCCTTCAAAGTGCTACCTCTTTCATAAGCAAAGAAACATTTTTAAAATTTTATTTTCTAAATTAACATACAGTAACATTGACTTTTTTGGTATATAGTTCTGTGTGTTAAAATTCATAGACCTGTACCTAAAAATGTCAATGTTACTTCAAGTCAATTTAAAAAATAAAATGAATGTTAACACACGAATAGATTTGGGAAACCCCTACCACAATCAGGATACGGTAATAAATCCATCACCGTAATAAACCAAAAAGGGAGAAATGTGGTTATGTTTAACAAACATGCACTGAGTACTTACTTAGGCAGATCATTTTGCTGGGTACTGAGAAGACAAAGCCAAAGACAAGAGCCTTAGCCCAGAGAGAAGGATCAAAGTGCTTCCAAAATATCTTAAAGACTTTTCAAGGCTCTTAACTGCATATATTTTACCATTTCACATATGATGTGTGTGAACAAGTCCTTTTAAGGTTGAGTTCTGCTCTTTGGAAGAAGGAAGTGTCATTTCTAGTCCAAATATCACATTTACTACATGAAGAATAGAACAGGGGTACAGAGAAGCCAGGTGACATAACCAAGTCACAGCTGATCCAGAACAGGGACAAGGTTGGCGGCCAAAACTACTTCCCCAACAATATCTGCAAAATCAGTAACACAACCCTTTCTCGTCCTTTTATTACTTTTGCCTATGGTGGCATTCCTTCCGTGCATTGATACAATCAAACTACATTGTAGAATCAATTTTATATACATGTTCAGTGCTTATATAATAACAGAAGGAAAAAAAAGGGAAATGGATCTAACTAAATTTGGGCTTATTATGTTACTTTCCTGACAATATTCCAGGTCAGTTTTTTGTGTATTGTGACACACACACATAAAAGACAAGGCCTTAGATCCAGAACAAAATAAAATAGCAAATCCAGTCAGGAACAATGGCCATCCTGGGCTGGCTGGCACTGAGAAGCCAACCCACATTGGACACTCCGAGGGGAAGGGCTTGAAGCCACTGAGCTGTGAATTTGAACTCGACCAAGTGGGCACAACCCCCTTTTGCTAACACAGCCTTCACCACCACCCAAGCCTGGCCACCAGCTGCAAAACCGCTGTTTAAATCCCCAGTTTCTCCCTCTGCCTGTGCCAAGACAACGTGATGGTTTAATTCAGAGGGTTAGTTTTCACAGTACTTTGGGGTGTGGGTATACTACAAGAGCGAGCTGTTTCTCTTGGCTTCTCCTAAAGAACAGCGAAACACTTCAATCTATAAGCCAAGCAAACTGAGGGAGGAATGCAAGATGGATTAACTGTCAATAGTTCATATAGGAGAATTCTTGTTCTAGATAGAGATCAAATGAGTTGCTGTCCTGAGGTCTGTAAAGCTCCCTTGTACTCCTGGCCGTATGTACTTGTCTGCAAAGCGTCTGAAGCAAGCATTCCCAAATTAAATCAGAGAAAAGGACTGCCTGGATTTCAGACCCTCGAGTTCTGCTGATACATCCATGACTGCTGTTGCTACAATAGAGAGTATAGTCAGCTATGAATTGGGCTAATGTGAAATGTTCTCTTCAGATGCAAGAGCAGTTTAGGAGATGTCTGATCTCTCTCAAAAAATGTTCTGAATGCCTCAAAGAGGACGGACTCATGTATAACAATTAAAAATCCATGTCAGATGGATTTTACTTAGACTATTCATCAATCAGTGTTCTAGTCTATTCTTTAACTAGCAGTTTCTGAATAGTAAATGTATTGACTAAGCCTAGATCCCATTTAGAAAATGGAAAGCATATGGAAAATGAAACATAACATTTATTGATAGTATTGGTTTTTTAATGATGATGCATTATTTTTTCAAAGAAAGTCACAAGAAGGTCTGAATTCATGTTCAAATTATTTTTCTTGATGTGGACATGAGCCAGCATAAGATTTTCAACTCATGCCATCTATATTGTGGTTTCATATTCAGAAATGTATAACTTAAGAAGTAGAACAAGTGTTTCCTTGGCAAACTGTGGACTTGCTTCTCCTGTATCTAATTACAAGCCCATTAATTTTTGTAATCATATTAAAGAACTCCAATAAAACTTCCAAAGACTCAAGGGAAAGGTAGTTTTAGATAGTCAAATGTAATTAGCAAAACGCTTGTACCTGCATCATTACAGCAAATGTAAGGTGTAATTTGAGTCTGGGGACAATCATCTTTAAACAAAAAAAAAACTGTGAACTTTTGCATCATAAGCACATTTCGTCAACAGCAGCCTCAGGGCTCCAGTGAAATCTATTAGGAGTGTTATATACTTAACGATGGAAAAAAAACTTTGATTTTGTATTTCTGAACTAAGAACCATCTGATACTGAAGTCATTGAAACTTTCAGGTGAGAATCAGCAGAAGCTGAGATCTTTAACACCTGCTTGTTAAACCTACCTAATCTGACTATATTTAGGCTGTTATACTGATATCTGAACTCAATTTTAAAATATTCCTAGGCTGGCCTAAATTCTCTCGAAAGGCTGCCTAGGCCAGGCAGAATGAGAAAGATGTTTCACTGGATCAGAAAAAACCCAACAAAGTAATCAAATCCTTTTGTAATGATTTTTTTTAAATTATATTTTAAAACAACAGTATCCCAACTTTCTTGATCAATTTTCAGAAGTAAAATCCATAAGCCCTTAATCTCACAGGACCGTGGGGAGGTGTCAGAGTGCAAAGGCAAGCGGAGGGCCTTGAGAAAGTTCTGGAGGATGCTAAGTCATCTACTAGAGGGAGCGAGCAAGGGCAGGAAAAGGTGGGGAAGAAGATGCTGAAGGTAAAATCCTGCGTGGAGGGTGCTCCGGAAGAAAGGGGAATGAAGGAAGCAGAGATGGGCCCTGAAGAAGTAAAAGGACTCACCCTTCTCCTGACAATGCTCCTCATGGTTCCTCATGGTTTAACCTCACCTGGGTCCTAGTAAACACACACACCTCAAAGACTCTCTGGCTGGTTTCTGCTGTGGCTACTTCAGCTGTTGGCAAGTAGCACCCGGCTGGCGTGTACTCTGCATAGAAGTCCCCGTTCCCTGGGGTTGGGCATATGTGAGCTGCTGCCATCAAACCCCTATGGGCTGGTGGGCTGTGCGGACAGGTGCTGTGGGTTGGGAGGAGGGGCCCTCATAATGGTGGGAGGGGGGAGAGGGAGAATGGATGATTGAAAAAACAATACAAAAATTCCATGTGCATAAATCTCAATAGTCACATACATATTTTCCCTGGACCTCTCTTCAGTCCTATGGAAGAGCAAAGAAAGAGGGTGATGGCGACTGCTGGGAGAGAAGGAGCAAGGAGAAAGACCTATGCCTGAGACAGTGGCATGGAGACCATGAGTGAAAAGAACAAGGTCAACAGCTGTGTGACCTTTTGGCTATTAACGCCACATCCTTAGCACATCTGGGACGTAAAACGAGACAACAGATCTCAGGTGTCGTCGCTTATCATGTCAGCATCTCAGCAAATCCTGTGCTGCCAGTAAACGGGAAATAGGTGGCATTAGTCTTGAGTGAGTGTCCAGGGCCCTTCTTAGTGCCCCCCCTTCCACTGTTGAGATCTGTGAAGCCCTTCCTGGATCCAGGCCTTGCACATCTGTGTGTAAAGTTTCTAGAGGAAGTTCTCTTGAATATAGTCAGAGAAAGCAGTGGTATTGCCCTATAATTCAAAACGATCAATACTGGACTCTGGATTTTACAGTTTCATCAACCAACGCGCATCTGGTTGTCGTTTACTCTGTGCCCAGTTTTAAGACCCCATAAAGCCTTGATGAGTGCCAGCCTGCTTGTGTGTTTGCTAGGACAGAGCAGGTAAGGTCTCCTGCTTACAATTTAACTCCTTTAGGTTTCAGAGGGACTCATGATTAGTTAAGATTCAGTCTCCTGATTACCTCCCATTCAAATGGTTGTTTGTTTTGCAACTCTTGGATTAAAAAAAATAAATAATAAAAGTAAAAATAAGCACAGCAGCAAATGTTTTCAATAAGCAACCGTTCCACTAACTGCTGGGAGATGTAGCTGATCTCCTGCAAGCTAATTTAATGTAAACAAGTCAGGACAGAGAAAAAGTGAAAAAACGGAGCTGCGTGGTTCCTGGTTAAAGTACTTCTAATTGTAGGTGGAGGACAACTGCCACTGGTTGTCAGTCAGAGTGTCAGGGGTCACTGCAGGCTGGGACACCATGGATCCAGTTTCAGTGACTTCAGGACAGGACAAGAAACACAAATAATATGTCTTGTCCCTGAAGGGTTAAATGCATATACCATCTGTTGGGGGGTGAATCACACCCCCCACAGAAGAAGCATTCAAGTCCTAATCCCTGGTCCTGTGGTGTGAGCCCATTTGGAAAACGGACTTTGGAAGAGGCTATCATTAGTGAAGGTGTGGACTCATTTGTGAGTTGGAATGTCAAAGATCCTTTTCAGTTGAGGTTAAGGGGAATCGAGGTAGGCCTTACTCCATATGACCAGAGTCCTTATAAGGCAAAGGAAATCCGGAAGCAGTCAGTCAGTAGAAACCAGAAGTCAGCAGACATCAGAGGAGCAGACACAAGGAGAGAGATGGCCAAGTGATGGGGGCGGAGATGTGAGCCAAGGATCCGCAAGGATGGCAGCCAGCCAGCACCAGCACACTATAGACGCCTGGAGAAAGCGTGGCCTGCCAAGACCTGATGTTGGACTTCTAGCCCCCAAAACCACAAGCCAATAAACTCCAGTTGTTTAAGCCCACCAATTTGCGGCATCTGTCATAGCAGCCCTGGCAAACTAAGATACCGTCTTTTCTTTGACCAAGAAAAGATGATTTCTCTTTGCCCTTTTTGCAAACCCCCCAAAACACACACTGATAAAGAGACAGAGTAATAAGCCTTATGAGAATTCCCAATTGATATTTTCAAAAGGGTTTCATTTTAAATCTCAGAATCCCAACTTTAAATAACCAGTATGATTCTAGTTTCTAAGGTAATACATATCCCTTTGGAGTGACCACTTAAGCTTTATTAGAAAAGTTAGGATGGCTAATTTAAAAAAAAAAAAAAAATTGTCTCCTATTGTTTTTCAGAAAATATATACTTTTTTTAATGTCAAAATAAGCAGTCATCTAACTTTTGGTAAAGAGAAAAAAGTAATGCACTCTCTTTGGACAAAATATGCCTGTGATCCTCATGCAAAGAACACATCTTTCCAAGTCTTCAAAGCTTGAATATCATCTATGATGTAAAACAGTTGTTAAGTATTTTTGTTAATCAGTGAGATGCTTTGGCCATAAATTAGCAGAACTGCATTTTTCAGAGCCACCTCAACATGAACACAAAATTTACCTTTTTTCTTACATGTATCTTTAAAAAATAAAATCCATTCTCTGTCGTGGACACAAGTCAAGTAGAAAATAATGAGCCATTCTCTAAAGTGCAAATAGTAGTATTCATTAAAGAAGAAGTATTTTAGCAAAGAAAAGTAATTGACAATAAGGATGATGCATAAGTGAAGACTGCCTGCAGGTGGCCTGAACGTAGGGAACAGAACCAAATTATCAACATTTTGCATGACTATATTCAGTTGTTCAATAGGAGAACAGCAATATTAATGACTTTTCTTCTAGCATTGCTAATGATATCCCTCCTGTATTCCATTTTCGAAATCTCTGCCAGTGCAACCAGGGGAATGCCAGGCCTTTAAATAAGTTTTTAACAAGACTGTTTACTGATACATCACACCTTATAGCACAGACATGTCAACAGCCGAT